>NC_090731.1:36605422-36607922 GCF_036898095.1 Palaemon carinicauda | reverse complement strand
GGGATGTTTGACTTTAATTACTCTACTTGTTCAATATCCAGTTCAATATTCCTTTAGGTATCAAATCAGGATACGCTCCAGATAATAAATCCTTTGTTTATTTTGATAAAAATTGGAAGCTTCCAAAAGACCCGAAATCTTTTCAGCAATAATCAAGAAATAAAGAAGAAGAACAAAAGAAGAATACTCTTTCAATTGCGATCCAAGGATATGTATTATTCTCACAAATAAATGAGCAAAATAACGTGTTAAGAAATTTAGCAAAATAACGTGTTAAGAAATTTCCTCCTCAAGTAAAAGACCAAATCATATTGATGTTATGGTATCAGTATTCTACCCATAACAGAAGATTTTAGATTGGAGTAAGTAACCTTTAATGAAATCAAATGATTTCCTTCGGTTCATTATTAATCAGATAAATCAAGTAAGGCATTAAAACTCCCTAACAATTCTGAGTAGTTTAGTTAATGTTACCAGAACTAATATGTCCATCGATTTCCCTCAAGATATCGGATGGAGTGTCAGTAAAATAATAGTTAGCTCTGATTTCATGTATTGTTCTCAGCTTTTATTTTTCTCTTTCTTTTTTCTTTTTATTCAAAAGCGTGATGGAGCGGTCGCATTGAACGTTTTCATTTAATTCAGATACTGTGATATCAGGTCATACATAGTACATAAATACATACATACATACATATATATATATATATATATATACATTACATATATATATATATATATATATATGTGTGTGTGTGTGTGTGTGTGTGTATGTATATTTATATCTGTGCAGTTTTTTTTGTGTGTGTATTTTTTACGTGTACATATGTAAATATCTCTTTGTATATCTATTTCAACCCTTGCGTATTTTTCGGGGTTGTTTATGAAAATGTCAGAATTTATCCAAAACATGCCACAAAATGCCTTCTGATATACTTTTCCAGATGGAGCACTATGTTAAAAGCAGGAAAAAAAGAATGGGAAAATGGAACCCCATTCGCAAAATTCATGTGTGAAGGTAATATTAAGAGGTAGGAGGAGACGGAGGTATTGAAGGGAATGTTGAAAGGTATTGCAAGGGGAATTCCCTTCCATACACAGAGTACAAAGAGCGTACAAGAGTGAGGTCGAGTCTATTGAGAAGAACTTTACTGGCGGAGGAAGGTTTGAAATGGAGGGTTTGGGAGTACGACTTCTGTTAATGAAGTTTTTATGGTTAGAGCCCAAAGGTCTGTTATTGCGAGTGGTTTCTTCAGATGTATTTCCTATTTGCTTCGGGGATAAATATAAGAGTTTAAATAGGGTAAAATCCTTTCTCTTCTCGAGAATCTACCTTTTGTATATATATATATATATATATATATTCATTCTGAAGAATCTACCTCCTAGAAGTTTTCTGTTGACCATACACACAAACAATTTTTTGTTATTATATATATATATATATATATATATACATAGATAAATAGATAGATATATATTTAGATATATAGATAGATAGATATTTGGTTATATATATATATATATATATATATATACATACATATATATCACTGTATCCAAGTAACGGTCAACAAAACATAAACAGCGAAAAGGAAAAACTATGTACATTTATTTACCCAAAGTACGATGATTACGAAAAAATGATTACTGGTATTCTTCTGAATCAAAGACGAATGATTATATAATTTTCTTCAATAGATTAAAACCAGTATTTTCTTAATAATAACAACATGAGTTGTGGTGGCTGATGTGGAAACGTCCCTAACTGGCGAATGCCAGACTTGTGTTCGAATCCCTCTTAAACTCTATAGTTCCTTTGGTTACTATAACCTCTCCATCCTTGTGAGCTAAGGATGGGGGTGATGGGGGTGTATGGGGGAGCCTATAGGTCTATCTGTTGAGTTATCAGCCCTCTTCGGTCCTAACTTGGGAGGAGAAGGGGCTTGGGTGCTGATCATATGTATATATGGTCATTGTCCTGGGCATTGCCCTGCTTGCTGGGGGAATGTCATTGTCCCTTGCCTCTGCCATTCATGAGCGACCTTACAAATATAATTGTTGAGACCTAACGAAGTATTTTCTTTACAACAAACTTTATATATATTATCAGATTACAAAGAATACGATGAAAGATACGTAAACATTCCACATTACAAATTTCTAGTGGCTTCACAAGACATGAAAAAGTTTGCACACTATTGAAACATTAAACAATAAAAAAATGTTCTACCGCAGGGAAGTTAATGACTCTGGTCATGACTCCTCTTACGAATTGACAGGTGATATCTCGTCATTTTCTCATATCAGCCAATATGACATTCAAAATGCTTCTCTATTTTCATTTCATGGTTTTCCGGTTACTTGCCTTTAAAATTCCCTATATATATATATATATATATATATGTATA
This sequence comes from Palaemon carinicauda, assembly GCF_036898095.1. Classification (NCBI taxonomy): domain Eukaryota; kingdom Metazoa; phylum Arthropoda; class Malacostraca; order Decapoda; family Palaemonidae; genus Palaemon; species Palaemon carinicauda. Next base: position 36,605,511 of record NC_090731.1, on the reverse strand, counting down.
TATATATATATATATATATATACACATATACATATACATATACATTATATATATATATATATATACATATACATATACATATACATATA
>NC_090731.1:36581930-36586930 GCF_036898095.1 Palaemon carinicauda | reverse complement strand
ATACATACATACATATATATATATATATATATATATTCATTCTCGAGAATCTACCTCCTAGAAATTTTCTGTTGACCATACACACAAATATTTTTATGTTAGTATATATGCAAGTGTATAAAATATATATATATATATATATATATATATAAACATAGATAAATAGATAGATAAATAGATATTCGGTTATATATATATATATATATATATATATCACTGTATCCAAATAACGGTCACCAAACAAAAACAGTATAAAGGAAAAAACTATGTACATTTATTTACCCAAAGTACGATGATTACGAGAAAATTATTACTGGTATTCTTCTAAAACAAGACGAATAATTATATAATTTTCTCCAATAGATTAAAACCAGTATTTTCTTAATAATAACAACATGAGTTGTGGTGGCTGATGTGGAAACGTCCCTAACTGGTGAATGCCAGACTTGTGTTCGAATCCCTTTTAAACTCTATAGTTCCTTTGGTTACTGTAACCTCTCCATCCTTGTGAGCTAAGGATGGGGGTGATGAGGGTGTATGGGGGAGCCTATAGGTCTATCTGCTGAGTCATCAGCCCTCCTTGGTCCTAACTTGGGAGGAGAAGGGGCTTGGTGCTGATCATATGTATATATGGTCATTGTCCAGTGCATTGCCCTGCTTCCTGGGGGAATGTCACTGTCCCTTGCCTCTGCCATTCATGAGCGACCTTACAAATATAATTGCTGAGACCTAACGAAGTATTTTCTTTACAACAAACTTTATGTATATTATTTGATTACAAAGAATACGATGAAAGATACGTAAACATTCCACATTAAAAATTTCTATATGGCTTCACAAGACATGAAAACGTTTGCACACTATTGAAACATTAAACAATAAAACAATGTTCTACCGCAGGAAAGTTAATGACTCTGGTCATGACACCTTTTACGAATTGACTGGTGATATCTCGTCATTTTCTCATATCAGCCAATATAACATTCAAAATGCATCTTGCTACTTGCCTTTAAAATTCCGCATATATATATATATATATATATATATAAAGTGATTATCTTAAATATTTTTATGATTATTATCTCTTTCTGAGTTGGAATACCTGAACGTGGTGAAAGCTGTATTAGTCATGACTAACTCATACTAGCTTGGTTTGCTGTGAGCGATCACACGAAATTATCCTACCATTACCAATCTACCCAGGCTAGCATAATGATGGAATGATACAGGCCAAACATCAGACATACTTTTATATGTCTAAGGCTTTTGTACTGCAGTCGTCTAGAAAAGGCTGCACATTAGTTGTTTTTATTGTCCTACATACATATACCAAAGGCACTTCCCCCAATTTTGGGGGGTAGCCGACAACAACAAGAAACAAAACAAAAAGGGGACTTCTACTCTCTACGTTCCTCCAGCCTAACCAGGGACTCAGCCGAGTTCAGCTGGTACTGCTAGGGTGCCACAGCCCAACCTCCCACATTTCCACCACAGATGAAGCTTCATACTGCTGAGTCCCCTACTGCTGCCACCTCCGCGGTCATCTAAGGCACCGGAGGAAGCAGCAGGGCCTACCGGAACTGCGTCACAATCGCTCGCCATTCATTCCTATTTCTAGCACGCTCTCTTGCCTCTCTCACATCTATCCTCCTATCACCCAGAGCTTTCTTCACACCATCCATCCACCCAAACCTTGGCCTTCCTCTTGTACTTCTCCCATCAACTCTTGCATTCATCACCTTCTTTAGCAGACAGCCATTTTCCATTCTCTCAACATGGCCAAACCACCTCAACACATTCATATCCACTCTAGCCGCTAACTCATTTCTTACACCGTTCTTACCCTCACCACTTCGTTCCTAACCCTATCTACTCGAGATACACCAGCCATACTCCTCAGACACTTCATCTCAAACACATTCAATTTCTGTCTCTCCATCACTTTCATTCCCCACAACTCCGATCCATACATCACAGTTGGTACCATCACTTTCTCATATAGAACTCTCTTTACATTCATGCCCAATCCTCTATTTTTTACTACTCCCTTAACTGCCCCCAACACTTTGCAACCTTCATTCACTCTCTGACGTACATCTGCTTCCACTCCACCATTTGCTGCAACAACAGACCCCAAGTACTTAAACTGATCCACCTCCTCAAGTAACTCTCCATTCAAACATGACATTCAACCTTGCACCACCTTCCCTTCTCGTACATCTCATAACCTTACTCTTACCCACATTAACTCTCAACTTTCTTGTCTCACACACCCTTCCAAATTCTGTCACTAGTCGGTCAAGCTTCTCTTCTGTGTCTGCTACCAGTACAGTATCATCCGCAAACAACAACTGATTTACCTCCCATTCATGATCATTCTCGCCTAACAGTTTTAATCCTCGTCCAATCACTCTAGCATTCACCTCTCTCACCACTCCATCAACATACAAGTTAAACAACCTAACTGTCTCAGCCCCACTCTCACCGGAAACAAATCGCTCACCTCCTTTCCTATTCTAACACATGCTTTACTACCTGTGTAGAAACTTTTCACTGCTTGCAACAACCTTCCACCAACTCCATATAACCTCATCATATTCCACATTGCTTCCCTATCAACTCTATCATATGCTTTCTCCAGATCCATAAACGCAACATACACCTCCTTACCTTTTGCTAAATATTTCTCGCATATCTGCCTAACTGTAAAAATCTGATTCATACAACCCCTACCTCTTCTAAAACCACCCTGTACTTCCAAGATTGCATTCTCTGTTTTATCCTTAATCCTATTAATCAGTATTCTACCATACACTTTTCTAACTACACTCAACAAACTAATACCTCTTGAATTACAACACTCATGCACATCTCCCTTACCCTTATATAGTGGTACAATACATGCACAGACCCAATCTACTGGTACCATTGACAACACAAAACACACATTAAACAATCTCACCAACCATTCAAGTACAGTCACACCCCCTTCCTTCAACATCTCAGCTTTCACACCATCCATACCCGATGCTTTTCCTACTCTCGTTTCATCTAGTGCTCTCCTCACTTCTTCTATTGTAATCTCTCTCTCATTCTCATCTCCCATCACTGGCACCTCAACACCTGGAACCGCAATTATATCTGCCTCCCTATCATCCTCAACATTCAGCAAACTTTCAAAATATTCCGCCCACCTTTTCCTTGCCTCCTCTCCTTTTAACAACCTTCCATTTCCATCTTTCACTGTCTCTTCAATTCTTGCGCCGGCCTTCCTTACTCTCTTCACTTCTTTCCAAAACTTCTTCTTATTCTCTTCATACGACTGACCCAGTCCCTGACCCCACCTCAGGTCAGCTGCCCTCTTTGCCTCACGTACCTTGCGCTTTACTTCCACCTTTTGCTCTCTATATTTTTCATACTTCTCTATACTATTACTCTGCAGCCATTCTTCAAAAGCCCTCTTTTTCTCTTCCACTTTTACCTTCACTCCTTCATTCCACCATTCACTGCCCTTCCTCATGCTGCCTCCAACAACCTTCTTGCCACATACATCACTTGCAATCCCAACAAAATTTTCTTTTGCTAACTTCCACTCCTCCTCTAAATTACCAGTTTCTCTTACTCTCACCTCGTCATATGCCATTTTCAACCTTTCCTGATATTTACTTTTTACCCCCGGTTTTATTAGCTCTTCAACCCTCACTAGCTCCCTTTTACATCCACCTACTCTATTCCCCCACTCTTTTGCTACAACTAATTTTCCTTCCACCAAAAAAATGATCAGACATACCGTTAGCCATACCCCTAAACACGTGCACGTCTTTCAATCTTCCAAACATTCTTTTAGTTATCAACACATAATCCATTAATGCCCTTTCTACTACTCTTCCATTTTATTGTCCTATGTTTATATATTGAAATTTCAATCCCCCCTCTAATTTCTCGTATAATTCATAGGTATAAGAAAATGAGGAATATTTAGTACTTGGTTATAAGCTGATGATTCATCGAAAACTACGTAACTGAACCTCAACATTGATAGAATTAGAGCTAACTTCCTTTTCCAAACATTGGGGGGAGTTACAGCCTTTGGAAAAATCGTCCATTTAATACTCTCAACCGTCATAAAGGGCAGTGAATTTTTTTAGGCTTCCTAATCTTAGCTTTTCCCTGACTATAATTTTATGTCTGCAATCTCATTGGAGGGTTTTTTTTTTTCTTTTTTTTTTTTTTTTGATAAACAGAATGGTGATAAATTCAGAATATATTCTCTATTAACCATTATTTTTTTATACCATTTTGTTTTATACCATGACCGAGGTAACTCTTCCATTGCCCTAGCTATTAATATCGAGTCTGCAAAAGATAGGAACTCTTCCAATGTGAGATTTTCATTAATAATTTTATAAAACTTCGCCGCTTTTACTTCAACGTGATGAACGACTCTATGTTTTTAACCTTTGAGGAAAAATGAAGAGACCTTCGTAATTGGAATTCTAATTGAAATGAGAATTATCTCTGTCTCCCTGTCTATGTTACAGGAATATTGGTTAGAGTTATTGTTAATAGAATGCAGTACGAAACAGCCATTATCTTCAATGGTTCTCTTTTGGTATATTCATACGATTACATGAATTCAATTAACTGTGTGTCCCCGGGTTGATATTATCATAAAAATACATACATCAAACTTCAGATGCTTTATATACCTTTTCTCGAGGATAGTTTTCAGATACCCAATAAAGGAATCTGGCTTTGTCTAGTATTCATAGAATAATGATCTAAGTTTCAGATTAATATAGGTCAAAACAAAATTTCTTCTTCTTCTTGTTAATACTAATTACAGTTGGTGCCAGAATACTTATCTTACACATACAGTAGATGCTCAAGCTCAGATACCTAAACACAGAGAGAGAGAGAGAGAGAGAGAGAGAGAGAGAGAGAGAGAGAGAGAGAGAGAGAGAGAGAGAGAGGTACCCTTTATAATTTATTAATTCAGC
>NC_090731.1:36569430-36571930 GCF_036898095.1 Palaemon carinicauda | reverse complement strand
ATGTTCAAAATTCATAACATTCTGAAGACACAAGAACAGGTATCTATTCATTAAAAATCATGCATATTATGTACATAGCCAAGAATGATTTAAGACATAATAATATTTTGTCATTAACAAAAGTACTTAAGCTGTCTGACATACGGTTTAAGGAACATAGGTTATTTAACTCCATGAAGGAAAAACTCATGTATGAAGTACTAGTATAAGAAAAACATTAATGCATGGCATGCTAGATGCTAGTAGACGGAAAAGAATAGTATGAAATAATAGTATAAGGATAAACTCGCGTATGAAATGTTCGAAGAAGGAAAACTTAGCTATAATATGTTGTTGGAATGAAGATCTATGTATGAAATGCTAGTAAAAGGAAAAACTCATGTAAGAAATGTTAATAGAAGGAAAAACACAATTATGAAATGCTATTAAAAGGAAAAACTCATGTATGGAATGCTAGCAGAAGTAAAAACTCATGTATAAAAATGTTATTAGCATGAAAAAAAATTATGTATGAAATGATAGTGAAAGGAAAAACATATGTATGAAATGATAGTGGAAGGAAAAAATCAGGCATGATATGTTGTTAGAATTAAACTCTCATGTATGAAATGCAAGTAAATGAAAAAACTCATGAATGAGATAATAATAGAAGGAAAAGCCATTTATGAAATTCTAATAAAAGGAAAAACTCATGTATGAAATGCTAGCAAAAGTAAAAACTCGTGTATGAAATGTTATTAGAATGAAAAAAAAAATATGTATGAAATGATGGTGGAAGAAAAACCTCATATATGAAATGTTAGTAAAATGTAAAAATTGTGTATAGAATGGTAGTAAAAGGAAAGGCTCGTGTATGAAGTGTTAGTAAAATTTAAACTTATGTATGAAATGCCAGCAGAAGGATAATCTCATGTATGAAATGCTAGTAAAAGGAAAAACTTGTGTATGAAATGCTAATAGAAGTAAAACCTCAAGAATGATATGTTGTTAGAATTAAACTCTCATGTATAGAATGCTTGTAAAAGGAAAAACTCAAGTAAGAAATGTTAATAGAAGGAAAACTTTTATGAAATTTTAGCAAAAGAAAAAACTCGTGTATGAAATGCTGGTAGAAGGAAAAACTCATGTATGAAATGCTAGTAAAAGGAAAAACTCATGCATAAAATAATAAATGCTAGTAGAAGGAAAAACTTGTGTATGAAATGTTAGTATAATGAAACACCCATGTATGAAATACCAGTAAAAGGAAAAACTCATTTGTGAAATATTAATAGAAGAAAAGCTCATTTGTGAAATGTTGATAGAAAGAAAAACTCATGTAAGAAATGCTAGCAGAAGAAAAACTCATGTATGAAATGTTAGTAGAGGGAAAAAACCTATGTATGAAATGCTAGTAGAAGGATACCTCATGTATGATAGGTTGGTAGAATGAAACACTCATCTTTTAAATGCTAGTAAAAAGAAAAACTCATATATGAAATGCTATTAGAAAGAAAAACTCATGTATAGAATACTGGTAAATGGAAAAACTCTTGTACGAAATGATAGTAGAAGGAAAAACTAATGAATGAAATTCTAGTAGAAGGAAAATTACATGTATGGAATTTTAGTAGAAGGAAAACTCATGTATGAAATGTTTGTAGATGGAAAAACTATTGTATGAAATTATAGTAGAATGTAAACCTCATGTATGAAATGTTGGAGGCTAGTAGAAGTAAACCCTTACGTATGAAATGCTATTTAAAAGAAATAAGTCATGTATGATATATTAGTAGGAGATACAATTAGTGTATGAGATAAATAGTAGAAGAAAAATCTCATGTATGGAATGATATTAAAAAAATAACGTATGAAATCCTAGTAGAAGGAAAACCCTATGTATAAAATGCTGGTAAAAGCAGAAATCATACAATGGAGAGATTTAAAGAGTCTTCCACGACTGAGTTTGAATAAAAAAAGGCTGGAAAGGGAAGTGAGAAAATAAAATAAGGATATGGAAAATATGTTAGGATAAGATATATAAAATTAAAATGAATGAGATTTCTAAATAAAACTTACAAGTGAAAACATTATGTCTCTCTTTAATTCAGCTTAAAACGATGTGGTAAAATTATGTATCAATTACAAATTCATCATAGCTTTGATACAATATATATGATGAATTTATTCATAAATACGAATTAGCATTGCACAAAAAAATATAGGGATTTTACAAAACTGCCTTCCTAATAGAACTACCTTTTATTTTCATACAGGAAAGCTTCATTTTGCATGAGAGACCATGGCCCCCTGTATAATATAGTTCGTGTGTCGACGATAGGCCTACTATTACGACATAGGTTACCAAATTCTTTTCCAGATTACGTACATGTCAAACTAAGACAATATATATAATTACATATATATATATATATATATATATATATATATATATATATATATATATATATATATACAGAGCATATATATATATATATATATATATATATATATATATATA
>NC_090731.1:36539430-36554430 GCF_036898095.1 Palaemon carinicauda | reverse complement strand
ACGACACTTCGTTGGCGCCAAAGGTACACTTGTCGTACCGGACTACAAGGCCGTTTTGATGCAGGCGGTCGAGCACGATGCGCAGGTGACGGAGGTGTTCCTCTTTTGAGGAGGAGAACACAAGTATGTCGTCCACATAACATACACAGAAAGGGAGGTCCCCTAAGATGCCATCCATGCGACGTTGAAACGTTGCCCCAGCACTACAAAGGCCAAAACAAGAGTAATTGAAGGTGTATGTGCCAAACGGAGTGGTGATGGCGGTCTTCGGGATGTCTTCTGGGTTCATAGGCACCATATAATACCCTTTCAGGAGGTCGAGCGTAGAGAAATCCTTTGCTTTGTGCAGGTAGGAGGTTACATCGGCAATGTTTGGGAGGGGGTAGTGATCCGGTTCTGTTTGCATGTTCAGGCACCTGTAATCCCCGCACGGACGGAGGGAGCCGTCTTTCTTCAGAACGATGTGTAAGGGTGACGACCATGGGCTGGAGGCCTTTTGGCAAAGGCCCATTTTCTCCATTTCGGCGAACGTCTGTTTGGCGGCTGCCAATTGTTCCGGTGCCAGATGTCTGAATTTTGCGAAGACTGGGGGTCCCGTCGTCTTGATATGGTGATAAATACCATGCTTGGCAGCAACCGTGGGCGTTTGGCGAAGTTCTGGACGGAAAACTTCCGGGTACGACGTGAGGAGGTGGGCGTAGGCATCCGTGGGTGCGCTGATGTGGAGAGCGAGGTTAGAGGGGGCGGGTTGAAGAGGTGTCAACAAGTACGAGTCTGCGTTGATCAATCGTTGGTGGGCGACATCGACCAGAAGGTGGAAATGTGAGAGGAAATCCGCACCTAGGATTGGCATTGTGACGTCAGCAACAAGAAACTTCCAATTGAATTTACCGTTTCCGAACGATAATGTGAGGCTCTCGTAACCGTAGGTGGGTATCGCAGATCCGTTGGCAGCTACCAAGCGGACGTCAGCAGACTATGTTGTGCCTTGAAGAATTTCCTTGGCAAAAGAGAACGACAAGCACCTGTGTCTACCAAAAATCGCACGCCCGTTCCTGCATCCTGTAAAGAGAAAAGATTAGAAACATGGGAGGCCACCGCCATAAGCGATGGCCTACTTACACGTTTTTTGGCCACTGACAATCTTTGGCACATTTCTTCGCGGTTGCCCCGAACCTGAAGTGGTAGTAGCAAAACTGCGGCGGATGGGAGGTAGTAAGTGGCTGTAGAAGTCGTTCGTTGGGGCGCGAGCGATTGGCGGGTGGTGGGCGGCTTTGTCGCCGCTTCGGCACGTCACGGGGTAGGCGCGTATGTCCTACGGCATCCATGTCAGCTTCGGTTGACGTTGAATAGGCATCCTCGTCGTCAGGGGTGGAGGCGTTGATAGAGGTCTTGAAGTGGCTGTCCATAAGGGCGTCGGCTTTGGTCATCAAGTCCTTTATGGGTAAACTATCGACATCGGGTATGGCAGCGCGCACAGGTTCAGGTAAACGGCGTATCCAAAGGGCACGGAGTAGGTTCACCTCACGAGGAGAGCCGTCTGCGGCAGGTTGAAGGCGAGCGATACTGGTCATTTCCCTGAGGGCAAGTGAAGCCCTTTGGTCCCCCAACGGTTGTTGCGATAGCTGAAAAAGCTTTGCTATACGGGCGGCTGGCTACGGCGAGTACTGCTGCAGAAGGTATGATTTGAGGTCGTCATACGCTATTGGGGTGTCTCCTTGTTCACAAAGCCAGTCGGATAATTCTGGGAAGGTGTCCTCGGGTATCGCCGCGAGAACATAATCCGATTTGGTGGTTGAGCGAGTCACGCCCCTGATACGAAAGTGGACTTCAGCGCGTTGAAACAAAGCGAACGCTTCTCCGCTAGCGAACGGTGAAAGTTTCAATGGAGCGGCCGTAGTACCAACTGCTGGGGTAGAGTCCGCCTCCGTCATATTACCAACGATGGAGGGGCGAGGGAGGTGGGGGTGGAAGGCAGTGGGAGCGAGTCGACTTCCGGGGTCACCAATGTGACGGGCCGAGAGAGGAGTTGTGAACTCAAAGGCAGATTGTAAACGACTGAGTTATATTGTTGTGGAATACTCTCCTTATATACAAAACCTCAAGGCAACAGGACATGACAAGTTCACAAGACAGACAATATCACAGAGGAAAAACCAGACAGGAATTTTCATGTTCGTTTTAGTGCGAGGGAGGAGCGAAGATACAAGCATAATATATACAAAAGGAATTATGTACAATTGTGTGAAACACGGTTGGTACATATATATATATATATATATATATATATATATATATATATATATATATATATATATATATATATATATATATATATATATATATATATATATTTATATATATATATATATATTTTTTTTTGGGGGGGGGGACTCAGGCCATGTCGTCCTGATAGAAGTTCCTATTAGGTAGCTTTCTAGGGTATATTTGACTACAGTGATATTCCAGAGAATTTTACCTCAAGGTATCCAGAATTCTAACTCTTGGAGCGAATATCCCTAAATAATCTTTACAGGGATATCGCATAATATCAGAGGACGTATTCTTGATACGTCACATAGCTATCTTCGCCCCAAAAAGTATTAACGCTTCGAGGGGGATATAGTGACAAGAATCCGAAACGAGAATGAAAAGAGAGCCGCTCAAAAGGCATCTCTCCTATTCCGTTTCCAGTATGTATCTGATGAAGGCGGTAGCGCCCTCTTTATTCCTTTTTGTGTAGCTGAACTACTCGGTGTTTTCCCTTGTGTTCTCTCGTTATTTTGGATTTAATTCAACTTTCTGATGACTTCTCCGGCCTCTTCTTCCTCTGAAAAGTTGAGTATTATCTTTATTATGTATAAATGTAAGCTCTTGTCGTTTTGAATTAAATCAAAAGTGATTTTAACGTAAAAAAGAGCTGTTGCCTACTGTAGTCATCCTGGATGCTATCGCTCACTCTTATGGGTCTGTTAGTTAGCTAGAGCGACGTTCCCGGTTTATAATGCTTTGATAATTTTGCTATTTAACTACTCTAGAAATGCTTATATTGTTCGGTCAGTGTTATCTCAGTGATTTCGACACGGGTCGAGGTACCGATCCGGCCTTTCGTGAGGCTTCGTAGCCTAGACGTCTGGCACTGGTACTTTCATGTGTGGTAAAAGTTTTTCCGAGTGTTATTTTATGGAAGCTATAGGCTAATATTTCATACATGTAAGATATTGTTGAATGTTTTCCAAGATTGTATACGAGAGAGTTTCGGTGATTTAGGTTATCGATTCTCACCTTACCTAGCTAGTATTCTAGGTACAGTAGTATACTTTCGCTCATCCCAGATTGTTCTTTGCTCCTCCGGAGGCCAAGTTCAATCCCTCGCTCCCTCTGAAAGCCCTTGGCTTAATCCTAGTGGTTCCACCTGTATATTAATTCAGGTATTACTATTCTAGGATATTTCTGCCCTGTCCTGATAACCAGAGTGACTGGGTTTTGGGTTTGGGCAGAACTTCAGAGTTTTCAGACTATGGTCTGCTTCTTCCTAGCATGGAGAATGAGTCTCCTTTGCTAGGTTAGGGGCGGACACAGGAAGCTTTGCTTCCCTAGTCCATGCTGGAAGGATTCTGATCATTCCTTCCTCTAGTGGCCTAGCAGACTATCCTGTGTCATTTTTTCTCGGGATGGAGAATGAGTTTCTCGGTTGCCTGACGAAATAACTTCACCTAACTTTGTTCTGGTTGGGAGGAGGATAGCAAGCATTGCCAGTCTTCCTCCCTAATGGACATCTCTTGGTTAGGATGAGCTCTCTTGCTAAAACGAAGTCATTAGGACCCTCATCCCTTCCCCACCCCTCTTTCCTTTCTTTTTCCTGGCCTTAGTCCTTCTTCCGTACCTAGCATAGGTTAGGATGGAGGACCTGCTCAGCTCCCTGCCGACCGACATTACGTGCCGGCCGGCAGAGACCCTTTGTTCTTTGCAGAGTGAACCCCAGACCTCACTTGGTCTCTCTTCCATGTCTGCCGGTAGAGCCCAGCAGGCTGTGGATTATTTGGAAGCCTGAATGCTATATTCTCCCCTTCCAAAGTTCACTCTTTCTGGATGGAAGGTCGTATGGCATGCCGCCTCATAACCCTACATCCATAATGTTTCTCTGACTATTGTGTTGCACCCCTAACCCAGCTGCCAGCATAACAGCCGACAGCCGGGCAGGTGGAGGTTCTCTGGTTCTCGGCTACTGTCGGCGGGCATAGTTTTCTTACCTTTGCCGGCGGGCATTGGAATCACAGCCCGAATCTGCTGGCCGCTAAAATTAGTGATCGGCTGGCAATGATTGCCGGCCGGCACACAGTCGAGAATCACAGGGCTGCCGCCTATTAGTTAAAGATAGTATATCTTTGATCTATAAAGGGGTAGTTGTCGGCCGGCACAATAACAGGCGATTTACAGTAGTTGCTATATTCGTAGTGTATTACGCACTGCATTAGTAGAAACTGTTGTACAGAGTTTGTGATAACACTAAAGTTCTTCCTCATACTTAATGTTATCTTGTAGAGCCTTTTGTTGAGACCGTATTTTATATAGAAAGTGAGTTCTTTCTGTATTCTTTCAATCCCGTATATTAAAACTACACATTAAATTTCCGTTTAGGAAATTACATTAGGTATTCTAATATAGAATTAACCTTAGTTTTAATATTTTATGAGGTTACAGCAATTGACTGAATAGGAAATACAAGTATGTGTCTTTCCTTCTCTCTTTTATAGCTTTTCTATATAAGCTAAATGCTTCAATATAAGTGAAAAACCTTCACTTGATACTCATAGATTTTTATTCTCTTTACAGGAGGACCATCCGCAGTGCGGGAGTGTGTTCTGTAATGTCCGCAGTAAGAACTTCTGTGGACATCAATATTGCAGGAGGCACGCAGCATGTGCAGCCTCCAGAGATGTTCTCCGCTATTGGGAACCTCAGGTTTGTAAAGTTTGTTCTAACCTGATTACCGAGGCTTTTGATGACCCTAAGTCAACGGAGTCAAGGTATGCTGTAAGGGAAACGTTACGATCCTGGGTGAGGGGTTTTCAGAAAAACACCTCAGGTCCCTGCCTTCCAAATGAGAAGATGAGGGCCTACCTTTTCCCTAAAGCATCGGATGATGCAATCACCCCCCAGCCTCAGGTGGAGATACCAATTACCCTGAATCCGGTAGATTCTGAAGTCTCAGCCGCCCTTCAAGACATCCAATTGGACGATAGGATGTCGGATGTGTCGGATTCTACTGAGAAGGACCTTCTAAGATAAGGTTAGGAGGAGGAGCTGTTTCAGACTCCTCAAGTAGAAGAGCAAGAAATCGACGAAGTGTCGGTTACGTCGGTTCCGGACCCAGAACTTGTTTCTTCTACATCGTTTGCTATCCCAGATGAACTGGGAAGGACTCTTTCTTCCATTGTTGAGATGATCCAACAAATTCAAAGGAAGAATGATGAGAAGGAAGCTGCAAAGAAACTGGATTTAAGTAGACTTGCAGCATCACGTGCGCCCCAGAAGCGGCTCAGCGTGAAGGATCCTCCCTTGTGCTCGAATACCAATCCTTGGAGGTGAGGTATGCCGAACACATGCCAATGACAACCGGGGAGATCGTGATCTCAGAAAAGTTGGGAGCAATTCCCCTGGAAGAAGTGGAATTTTGGCCCAACAAAGATTTTTATCCGGACTGCTATGCCCGTCTTAGGAAGGAGCTAGCCTTAAAGGAGGAGATGGAGCCGGAGGTCATAATTTTTTACCCTAGTAAAGCTCAGACATTACTAATGAGCTTGATGAAAGAGAGGGGCTTCACTAACTCAAAGGTGCCCGCCTTGAGTAAGAAGCTTCCCTTCTTTGTGGCCTCTCCAACCAGAGCCTTTCCCTTCTTGGAAGAGGGATATAATGCTGCCTGAAAAGCGTTGGAGGCAGGGAAACCATGCCCCTCCTTGGAGGAGTGCAAGCCGATATCTCTGACCTTGCCCTTGGACCAAGAAGACTGGAAGGACGTACACCTTACCTTCTCAGTCGGGAAACTAGAAACTGATATTGCTGAATGCTAGTTCGGTGAGGCGCTTCCAAACTGTCGGAGGTTCTCTTGAGTAGAGAGCAAGAGACAAAGGAAAGACTTGCGGCACTGATGTCGTTGCAAACAACACTAGAAACGATGGCAAGCAACCTTAAGAACCAGGATATATTCATGGTTGTGGCTAAAACCCATCTGGCCACAGTTACGAAGGATTTCTATAACTTTATTCAAGCTAGGAGAGCCTGTAGAGAGTTCGTGTTCGCCTCGGTTGCGGTGAGGCACGAACTGAGGAAACTGATCTTCTCTCGTATTTGGGGTAAAGACCTCTTTCCCAATGAAACGGTTAAAGAGGTAGTAGACAAAAGGCCTAGGCCATCCTCTCGGCTGGCTAAACCCTACCGACAGCAACATCAACAACAACTTCCTGTGACCGCGGTGCCTCAGATAGTGGCACAACATCCTACCACGTACCAGCTGGTACCTCAACAAACGGCGACACAGTCGCCAGTTATTAACCCAGCCTCTGAAAGGCAGACTTCTTCCTTTCATTCAAGAGCCAGAGGTACAGCCAGAGGTTCTTTTAGACGCCCTTCAAGAGGAAGGTGATCCAGGGGAGGATGTGGTCAAGGAGGCAAGGCCTCAGGTCCACAACAGCAGAAGTAGATACTTCCAGTAGGAGGGAGATTACAGCTTTTTAGGGATCGCTGGACCTTCGATCCCTAGGCCCACAGCCTAAATAAGAATGGACTAGCTTGGAGCTGGAGCAGTCCTCCACCTCAATTTCCTCAATTCTTCCAACACTCAACCCCGCTCTGGAAGAATATGTCCAAGAGCTCTTAGTCAAAAGAGTAATCCGGAAGTTTAAGTCCATCAAATTCCAAGGAAGGCTGTTTTGTGTTCCAAAGAAGGACTCAGAAAAAGTCAGTGTCATTCTGGGCATATGCTGTGTCTATAGACTTGTTTGACGCTTATTGGCACGTTCCAATTAATCGTCACCTCTCCCCCTACCTAGGCTTCAAGTTACATTGATAACTTTACAGCTACAGAACCATGCCTTTTGGGGTTAAACATAGCCCCAAGGATTTTCACGAAACTCGCGAACGCAGCCGTCAATCAATTACGCCTAAAATGGGTCCAAGTAGTAACCTATTTGGACGACTGGCTGGTGTGGGCAGCATCCAGGACAGAATGCATGCAAGCTTCTAAGATAGTGATCCAGTTCCTGGAACATCTGGGATTCAAGATCAACATCAAAAAGTCTCGTCTTTCTCCAACTCAAAAATTTCGGTGGTTGGGAATCCACTGGAATTTGGAGTTACAGTGGCTTTCCATTCCTTGTAAGAAGAGGAAAGAAATAGCAGGATCTGTCAAGAGACTATTGAAATACAAACAGTTATCAAGATGCAAACAGGAGAGAGTGCTGTGCTCTCTACAGTTTACTTCGATAACAGATCTAGTGCTAAGAGCACAGCTTAAGGATGCAACAAAAGTCTGGACAAAATACGCATCAAACGCGCGAAGAAATGGCACCTGTCAGCAGTTCACATTCAAGAGTTCTGCAAAGTGACGGCGGACGCTCTATCTAGGTTTACACCTATAGAGTCAGAATGGTCCCTTGACGCAGCATCATTCTCCATGTTGAGTCGAGTCCCGGAGCTGCAGATAGACATCTTTGCGACGAAAAAAAACAAGAAAATAGTTCGTTAGGTGTCCCCTTACGAGGATTCCTGTATCTATCTGTTCCCTCCGCACACCTCCTTTTGAAGGTCCTCGATATGCTGAGATCCTTCAAAGGGAAAGCTGCAATAGTGCCCCACAAGTGGTCAAATAGCGTGTGGTTCCCTCTGGCATTGGAAGTACGATTAAAATTCGTACCGCTACTGGATCCATCCCTGTCTCAGCAAGTACAGAAAAAGATTCGGTGTTTAAAAGTCAGTTTAGACTTTTGGAGGAAACCAGAAAAAATTATGAGGCTTCAGGGAAGAAATAGCTATCCTTTGTCAAGGCGAAGAAACCGAAAGAAATCCCGACAGATTCCTATTTATCATTCTTCATTCTCCTCCATGAGCAAGGTTTAGCTGCCTACACAATTCTATTGTTCAAGCCTGCCTTGACAAGTCAGATACCATATGCCTTACAGGTCGACCTTTCTAACGACGTTCTTAATGAACTAGCCCTTCAGCGCTTCCAAAGACCATTTGCTTGGTCACTAGATATGATTCCTCATTGTGTATAAATAATGAAAAATGAGGAATGTGCTTAGAAGGTCTTGAATTTAAGTCATATTTCTGTTTGTACTAGCCTTGGTGGCCAGAGTTAGTGAATAGTGGCTCTCTCTAGAGAGGAAGGCCACGTCCAGTTCTTGGAGGGAGAACTGAATGTATTTCCAGACCCAACTTTTCTTACCAGGAACAAGCTACCCACGAATAGCTGGGGTCCCTAGAGAATCTGCCCTCTGAAAGAAGATGCATCTCTATGTCCAGTGGAGTGCCTAAAGGTCTATCTTCATAGAACTTCAGACTTTATGGGATGAAAGCTGTTCAGAAGAGAAACCCGGGGTTCAAAGTTATCTATAACTAATGGCGAAATTCACCCGTGTTATTCGCAGAACGGATCCAGACAGTACACCCGTTAGTCATAATCCGAGGAAAGTTGCCTCTTCCATAAAATTTCTTTAATTATATGGACTTTGAACATCCTTGTTTGCACACCGGTTGGTAGTCATCCAAGGCGTTCTTTATGCACTATGCGAAGCAAGTGGAGCAACTTATGAGATCTGTGGTAGCAGCAGGTAGAATTCTTTAACCTTCCGTTTTAAGTCTGCGAGGAACAGTGTAATTAATTTGGGACGATTAATTAAGAGGGTGCGCGTGTAGTCACTGTAGGTTACTACACGCTGAGCGATAGGCCACGAAAGTGTCCTTACGAACTGTTCCATTGACGTCGGTAATCTATAGCATAATACAGACACTTGTGCCAAGCGTTTTTTACGCTAGTGTATGTAAACAGTATACAGACTATATCATTATTATTAATAATTCAATTGAAGTGACAAATCTGTTTCCTAGTAGATGAAACAATATTTTCTGTGTACTGTTTTTCTTTATACTTTTACGCATGTCATCCATATTTTATAAATTTTATAAATGTGATCTGATATCTTCGTTTATTGAATTTTAATAAACTAGTTCATAGTGAACCCTGCGTCTTTTTTGCCCACTCATTTTATTAGAAATGTACTGAGCATTAAGATTATAATATGGATATTTTATCATGGTATGTCTTTTGAGGCTGTTTCCTGATTCAAGCAAAAGTCCACTCACTCTAACCCTTCCTTGGAAGGGTTGACGTGGTACACTAACGGGTTGGTGGCAAAGAGGCAAAATTTGTTTTTATGCGGATACAACCATTATCCAATAGTTATTAAGAGTGGTCACTTTGGGGAAGGTGTCACAAATTCATTCGACTTTGGCGACTCTTATAGAAACTTTGCTTTATAATGTATAGGGCGAGACCACTATACAAGCTTGTCATTTTGTCATCCATAAGTTTTTATGTACTACTCGAGACTTTTCCAGAGTCTAGTATTACTCATCCCTGTAGGGGGTAGGAAGCACTAACATAGTTCATGCTTATTTGAAATGATGTATGACGGTAACATCAAAGGTCTCTAGGTCTAGACGGACCAGGGAAATACTTTCTTGAGAGTACGGCACTGATTGGGAATCCACAGATACAGTAATGCTCTGGTAAACTTCCATCAGGACGACATGGCCTGAGCCCAGAAAACGGATTATGAGTGAAGCGAAATATCCATTTTTGGGTGATGTAGCCATGTCGTCCTGATGGACCCTCCCTTCCTTTTATTGTAAAAGGACTTATTGACCCCTCCCTATAATACAGTATCTGTACCACCTCGTATATTGCTACAAGGAATAAGGAGGGCGCTACCGCCTTCATCAGATACACACTGGAAACGGAATAGGAGAGATGCCTTATGAGCGGCTCTCTTTTTATTCTCATTTCGGATTCTTGTTACTATATCCCCCTCGAAGCGTTAATACTGTTCGGGGCGAAGATAGCTATGTGACGTGTCAAGAATACGTCCTCTGATATTATGCAATATCCCTGTGAGATTATTTAGTGATATTCGCTCTAGGAGTTAGAATTCTGGATACCTTAAGGTACAGTACAATTCTCTGGGAATATCACTGTAGTCAAATATACCCTAGAAAGCTACCTAATAGGAACTTCCATCAGGATGACATGGCTACCTCACCCAAAAATGGATTTTTTGCTTTGCTCAAAATCCGTTATATATACAGTACATATACTGTATATATATATATATATATATATATATATATATATATATATATATATATATATATATATATATATATATATATATATATATATATATATATATATATATATATATATATATATATATATGTAAATATCACCCACGAATGGCATTTAATACCGAATTCTATCTTGGGAATATATATACACTTTGAATTTATTTTATGGTAACAGCTTCTGGCCGGGTGGGGATTCGAACCACCACCTGTAGGGCTGGAAACCATGCTGGCAGGGACCCTACCGAGTGAGCTATCAAGAGAAACAAAAGTTTATGACAAGTACCCCTACTTATTCCTGTCAAATTCAGGAATCTGTTCATAGACTTGAAATAAACCCATCTCCACCATGATAGCTGAATCGTGAGTTTGCAACACGTGGTTATTTTAATGAACATATATCACAAGCACACGTGATTTTAATTAATGTAAATATCACCCACGAATGGCATTTAATACCGAATTCTATCTTGGGAATATATATCCACTTGGAATTCATTTTATGGTAACAGCTTCTGGCCGGGTGGGGATTCGAACCACCACCTGTAGGGCTGGAAACCATGCTGGCAGGGACCCTACCGAGTGAGCTATCAAGAGAGACAAAAGTTTATGACAAGTACCCCTACTTATTCCTGTCGAATTCAGGAATCTGTTCATAGACTTGAAATAAACCCATCTCCACCATGATAGCTGAATCGTGAGTTTGCAACATGTGGTTATTTTAATGAACATATATCACAAGCACACGTGATTTTAATTAATGTAAATATCACCCACGAATGGGTGATATTTACCAGACACCATGCCAGCTTCATTGAAAATTTCCATAATTCTAGTCGGTTTCTCAGATCCCTTCAATTAATCCATATATTGAATAACGAGAATTTTCATTTGACTTTATTCCCCTTGACTTACAGTCCAACAGGCAGTTTCAAATCCTCATTACTATTTTTTTTCTTTTTTTTTTTTAAAGATTGTCTGACCACTCCGGTCTAACACGGAGAGTTGGGCTGCCATGTTCATCATAATATTTTTATAGTAAATCCTGTAAAAGAGAATACAACGATTTTTTTTTTACTTTTTCGCAATCCCCATCTCACTGGAAAACACGAGGTTGATATATATATATATATATATATATATATATATATATATATATATATATATATATATATATATATATATATATATATATATATATATATATATATATATATATATATATATACATGTACATGTACATGTACATGTACATGTACATATATATATATATATATATATATATATATATATATATATATATATATATATATATATATATATATATATATATATAAATGCTGCTATTTTTATTCCACTGCAGGACAAAGACCTCATTCATGTGTTTACTCATGTCTGGGATTTGGCTAGTTCGTCACCACTCTGGCCAGTGCATATTGGTGATGGTAGGGCCATTATGTCTGATCACTTACTCCAAACTGTAATGGTGACCCTAACTAGTACAGCCTTGCAGATAATGGCGATACACAAAATCTTCCACTGCGTTAAGGTATCCCTATTCAAAAAGGGAATATAATAGTGGTGCAGCCAAAGTGTGATTTTGACTAGAATCATTCATTTGGTGATACAAGCATGAAATTTGGTGTGAATGTGCTATGTAGGTCCGGTCTAACACGGAGAGTTGGGCTGCCATGTTCATCATAATATTTTTATAGTAAATCCTGTAAAAGAGAATACAACGATTTTTTTTTTTACTTTTTCACAATCCCCATCTCACTGGAAAACACGAGGTTGATATATATATATATATATATATATATATATATATATATATATATATATATATATATATATATATATATATATATATATATATATATATATATATATATATATATATATATATATACATGTACATGTACATGTACATGTACATATATATATATATATATATATATATATATATATATATATATATATATATATATATATATATATATATATATATATATATATATATATATATATATATATATATATATAAAGGCTGCTATTTTTATTCCACTGCAGGACTAAGACCTCATTCATGTGTTTACTCATTACTGGGATTTGGCTAGTTCGTCACCACGCTGGCCAGTGCATATTGGTGATGGTAGGGCCACTATGTCTGATCACTTACTGCAAACTGTAATGGTGACCCTAACTAGTACAGCCTTGCAGATAATGGCGATACACAAAATCTTCCACTGCGTTAAGGTATCCGTATTCAAAAAGGGAATATAATAGTGGTGCAGCCAAAGTGTGATTTTGACTAGAATCATTCATTTGGTGATACAAGCATGAAATTTGGTGTGAATGTGCTATGTAGGTCATGTTTTAAGAAAAAGTGCTAGCCATCAAGAATTCCAAGATGGTGGCCATTATTTTCAAGATGGCCGCCAGTTAATGGAAAAACAATGTTAAACCATAAAAGCGCTCAATGTTTCACATCTTGGTGCAAAATTATTGATATATTAGCCTTCTTTGGTGCATCTCTGGTGAATAAGGTAGATTTCCTGCACAAATAAATACTATTTATACCCTTACAGCATCAAGAAGCATTAATAAACAGTCATAAATACCATTGCTTTCTGCTTATAAGTCCTCAGTTGATAAATAGAGTAGAAGATTAATAAATGTTAGTAAAATTGATAAATTAATAAAGTATAATAATAATAAATAGTAGATAAATAATTAATTGTTGCCCCTTAATGGGACTGCTAATGCCGGGGTGGTAAAAAGGATGAGCTCTTTTTATTTAAAAAAATACCCCAACGGCTTGCGAACCACAAAGCCTCTGGCAGTCAAGTCCCACCCTAGCCTTCTGGTGGCAGGGATGATATCGCAGATAGTGGTGGTGCGTAAGGCGGGTGATGGCGCCTAAAAACAATTTAGCTGTGGGTAGATGAAGCTCAAAAGCCGAGCAAAGGCAATTTATCAAAGAGAAGGATAACTCCGAAAATAAACCTAGCCTAGAAAATTAATTGGTTCAAGCCAAGTAAAAGAGTCTATGTTGCACACTGCCAGGGCACACTGGTGACAGACACTGCTGTGCAACTCAGCATGGGGTTCAATATCAGCTAAACCTCGGGTTTAGTATCCCAAATGCTATCTAATAAAGCCCCAGAGACATTAGATAGCCGCACCTGAATTGACAGGTTGTGCCAGCGTGGGAGAGCCAAGCTAAGGATAGCAGGGGCATTCAGTGACATCCGGATGGTGTACAGATCGGACGGGACTAATGATATTGGATGAACGATCGGGTTAGGTGTAGAGCAATAGCACAAACCTAACTGTATCCCATACAGCAAAGTGGTGAAAAGGTGGTAAAAGGATAAACCCTTGGCCTATGGCAAATTTGAAGTTTATATGATGGATGCAGGATCCAGGTGGAAGACTGACTGGAGTAAATGTTGCCTTTGTCAGGTAGACAAAAGCAATGAAACGCTTATTTCACCACTGAGTACATTCCAAAGGAAACAAGACTGTGCTGGATACAATAACATTGCACAAAATGTACCAGAGTCTCATGCCATAAACGATATGCCAATAGTGTTTAGTCCAGCAAGACTGAACGAAGGTGATGGCATAGAAGCCACGCTGATACAAAATAAAGCAATGTATCACAATAGCTGTAGACTGTTATTCAATAACACTAAACTAGAAAGAGCACAGAAGAGGAGGGAGATTACCCCCAAGCAAATCAGGTGGTGCAGGTGAGTACTGTGGCAAGAGACAGGGGACCTCAAACCCTCCTAGAGTACAATATTTCTTATGTGAAGAAGAAGACCAAATATCAAATTTAAGACGAGCGATGACGATGCAGCTAAATGAAAGACTGAACCAATGTGCCAAGACACTAAACCATGGAAAGCTCCTTGCAAAGTTAAGTGCCGGTGACGTCGTTGCTCAAGAGATGATGTATCACCCACGAAGCTTGGTGGAGTTATACAATATGGAGAGAGCCTATATCAATGCATTGAAGCAAAAGGAGGAAGGCAACGGACGAGGAAACGAATCATATCCTGTAGCATTCTCAGAACTTGTCATCTACACCATGGATAGCAAAGTGACCAATACAGAAGCAACACCAGTTGTATTTAGGCTGGCTGATCTAACTGCACTATACAAGATCCGATTAGAGCAACTAGGAGTGGACTCACCAGACGTCAACTCGACCAGGTTAAAGGAACAACTACTCAGAAGAATTCCTCAACGGTCGCGTACAACATCTTCTGTAGACAAGGCTAGGCTTGATCTCTTTGCGCGAAAGCAAAGGTCATATGACATGATTCCACCAACAAAAAGTGAAAAAGTGTACTGAAGGAACATGCCAAACGAGCAGCCTACCAAGCAGGTCATATTTGGGGGCAGTGTGTTAATCGTCAGCCAGAACCTGAGTGTCCTTCCAAGTGGGGATGGTCAAAAAACGGTGATGACTGGGAAGTTGTATGGACAATGCTGGAACCCATTTCCAAGAGCTGCCGTGAACTGACAAAGTGTGGATGCAAGACAGTGTGTGGTGGAAGGTGCAAGTGTGTAAAGAATGGACTATTCTGT
>NC_090731.1:36524430-36531930 GCF_036898095.1 Palaemon carinicauda | reverse complement strand
TGGACGAGGATTAAAACTGGTAGGCGAGAATGACCATGAATGGGAGGTAAATCAGTTGTTGTTTGCTGATGATACTGTACTGGTAGCAGACACAGAAGTGAAGCTTGACTGAATAGTGACAGAATTTGGAAGGGTGTGTGAGAGAAGGAATTTGAGAGTTGATGTGAGTAAGAGTAAGGTTATGAGATGTACGAGAAGGGGAGGTGGTGCAAGGTTGAATGTCATGTTGAATGGAGAGTTACTTGAGGAGGTGGATCAGTTTAAGTACTTGGAGTCTGTTGTTGCAGCAAATGGTGGAGTGGAAGCAGATGTACGCCAGAGAATCAATGAAGGTTGCAAAGTGTTGGGGGCAGTTAAAGGAGTAGTAAAATTAGAGGGTTGGGCATGAATGTAAAGAGAGTTCTATATGAGAAAGTGATTGTACCAACTGTGATGTATGGATTGGAGTTGTGGGGAATGAAAGTGATGGAGAGACAGACATTGAATGTGTTTGAGATGAGGTGTCTAAGGAGTATGCCTGGTGTATCTCGAGTAGATAGGGTTAGGAACGAAGTGGTGAGGGTGAGAACGGGTGTAAGAAATGAGTTAGCGGCTAGAGTGGATATGAATGTGTTGAGGTGGTTTGGCCATGTAGAGAGAATGGAAAATAGCTGTCTGCTAAAG
Source organism: Palaemon carinicauda (assembly GCF_036898095.1). Taxonomy (NCBI): domain Eukaryota; kingdom Metazoa; phylum Arthropoda; class Malacostraca; order Decapoda; family Palaemonidae; genus Palaemon; species Palaemon carinicauda. The sequence goes on along the minus strand of NC_090731.1, from coordinate 36,531,267 downwards.
AAGGTAATGAATGCAAGAGTTGATGGGAGAAGTACAAGAGGAAGGCCAAGGTTTGGGTGGATGGATGGAGTGAAGAAAGCTCTGGGTGATAGGAAGATAGATGTGAGAGAGGCAAGAGAGCGTGCTAGAAATAGGAATGAATGGCAAGCGACTGTGACGCAGTTCCGGTAGGCCCTGCTGCTTCCTCCGGTGCCTTACATGACCGCGGAGGTAGCAGCAGTAGGGGATTAAGCATTATGAAGCTTCATCTGTGGTGGATAATGTGGGAGGTTGGGCTGTGGCACTCTAGCAGTACCAGCTGAACTCGGTTGAGTCCCTGGTTAGGCTGCAGGAACGTAGAGAGTAGAGGTCCCCTTTTTTGTTTTGTTTCATTTGTTGATGTCGGCTACCCCCCAAAATTGGGGGGAGTGCCTTTGGTATATGTATGTATATATACCTATATATACATATATTTATACCATTATATACACACACATACATATGTAATTAAGTTGGAACAGAAGAGACAGCTGTTTATTCTGTTTACCAACTGTATTCAAAGTGAGTTCTAGATTGTTAAAAAAAAATTTCAGAATTATTTTATAACAAAAAGAATTGCTTTCCATGCATTTCTTATCTAAACCTATTCTTTCTCCTCATATTATTCCATCTGGCAATTGTGTTATAATATATGAAAATAACAGTCATTTTCAATCATAATAAATAAGGTGATATCAACATAGTTCTATAAATAATTCAAATGCCTTCTCTATAAAGAATTGTTCCCATCACACATCCTTGGAACCTTTCTTATCCAGACATAACAAATTATACTTTGGCAAACGGCTCAATGTAACTGTCATCACCATACTGCAGCATTTTATCCGTATTCCTGTCAGCTCTTGAGGTTTTATTTTCTTCAAAATCCTTTTCGTAATTTTCAAATCTTATCAAATAACGTTTAAGTCAAGTCTTGAATCACTGTGCTTCGCCTCATTTCTAACATCCAAATTCATACAATTTTAAATATATATATATATATATATATATATATATATATATATATATATATATATATATATATATATATATATATATATATATATATATATATATGTGTGTGTGTGTGTGTGTGTGTGTGTGTGTTTGTAAAAGAGGGTGCTATTTGAAACAGTATATATAGTAAGGATGAGGAAATTGAGGGATTTCTAAGTTAATTGGATGCAACCCGGAACCCCACACTATAAACCCCCGGTCTCTGTAGACTACGATTAGCAAAAAGTAAAAAATAAAGTAAAATAATATGTCTAATATATAGTGTGTGATCTATCTGAAGATTGTGGATTCTCCACTGATGCAAACTAAGGTTTTAAAATATGAGAATGTAGGCACGTTGTACTTTTTAAAAACGGCAATTCTATAATGAATCTATAGGCTGGCATTTAAGGATCTTAAAAAAAAGACTAATAATTTAATTAGCTCATCCAGCAACCGCTTCAACTGTGTTACTGATCGCAGAGTCTATGATATACCCAGTACATTGCCAGAGATATGGCAACATAAAGGTGCACAGTAAAATAAGTAAATAAGTCATGAATATATTGTGCAATAGTATTTGCTCTGTGATGCATGAACACTTATAAATATAGTAAAACAAAACTGCTGAACTATGTTGAAAGGGTATTGTACAAAGAGAAACTAGAGAGCAAATGTGAATAAAGATAATGGCGAGGATAACTGAAAATTATAATTTCGTGCAATGAATTTTGATATAGATAGGGGAAGAACCGAATCTGTGGATTAGAATGAATACCTTATTCAAGGATGGATATAATGGAAGATAGTAGAATGAGAAAAGATGACTCATAAATTAACTGATTCTAGGAAGTCACCTTCGTGCGTGTTGGAGACCGAGATGATATTTCGAGTCAAAAGAAGAATAAGTGTTATTTAACTGTAAATCAAAATCAGGATGCTTAATGCAATTTTGTACAAGCTATTCAAGGCGTTAAGATGAACAGTTTAAAATATGCAAAGGCTGCTCAAGAATGGCAGAGGCAATGCCCTAGAGACTGACTATATATTATATGATTAGCGCCCAAACCCCAATCTACGACCAGAGAGTGCCAGGCAATGGCTGCTGATGAATCGGCAGATAGACCTATAGGCTCTCCCAAAGCCCTCTTCCTTAGCTCACAAGGAAGGTAAGGTTTCAGATACTAATGGCACTAACAAGTCTGAGCGGAACTCCAGCCCCCGACTGGCAAACACCAGGCAGAGACGTTACCAATCAGGCCACAGCAATCCTAAAGTAATTTGATATAATTTAGGTATAGCAAAAGACCTTCACAGTAATTTCATCGTATGCTCTTTAAGGCATTCAGAACTTCACACCGCATATTGCTCCTTTATTGTCAAATCCACATTATCAAAGTGCTTAGAAAACAAAAAAGTCGTCAGTTTCCTTTTAAAAGCCTTGACATATTGGCAGTAAGAAAAATGTGAAAAGACATGGGGAAGGTGTTATTGAATAAACACATCAAAATACATAGAATTAAATTCAGAGTTTATTTATATAGGAGAAGACCTAGAAATTTTGAATGAATTGCATGAATGTTCAGCAGGGATGGGAATGCATTCTGTGTAATAGGGTATGATGTTCTGCTGACAAACATTGTATGCATGTGCATGAAATGTGTGTTGGAAGATCTCAGGACGTGTGTTCATACATGGTGGCTTAGCAATTAATTAAGGAGAATCTAGAAAGAATAGTTTTTGAAAATGAAATGACAAAGTTTTTTAGATCTATCTCTTCTTTAAAGAATATTAATTATTGACTAATAATATAAGACCGTTTTGATTCCCTGTTGTTTTAATTAGGATTTCTCTTGCCAAACTGAGGAGTTGGTTGGGAGAGATCTCTCATTATAATCTACAAATAACTGATGCTAAGATTGCCTTTGGTTACATTGGGGTATTTATTAAGTAGAGGATCAATCCACACAATATAGGTATAAGATTAATATCTGAGAAAATACAAGAATAGTGGTGGCGTTACCCTTAAAAGATTTTAAAGCCCCCCCCCCCCCACATGAATGGTAGAGACAAGGGAAAATACACTAGAGATTAACCATTTATGCATATTATCAAAGCCCAAGGACCCTCGCCACCCAAGTTGGGCCAGAAAAGGCCAGACAATGGTTACTGTGACTCATAAGGTAAACATAACGGCTCTCTCAAACACCACACCTTAGCTCGCAAGCATTTTGAGGTTATGGACATAACAAGAAACTAACGACTTTTAACGTGACTCGAACCCCAGTCCGCCAGACCACCTTGCAAAGTTCCTGATAATCTATTTTGTTATTTCATTCTCCGAGATCCGTATTAGCTGAATAAATAATCGTAGTGGCAAGGGATGGTCATCCTATTTTAAAAAGTATGTGTTTAGATATGATTTACTTGATTGTGAGACTATTGCCCTACTTATAGGAAGCCTTAAATGGTATGGACCCTTGTAACGAAGAGATGAACATCATGTTTAAAGACATACGGTGGACATGAAAGTTTTGGGTAGAAGGAAGAGAGGAAGACCAAGGAAGAAATGGCGTGATTGTGTAGGGGAAGAGTTGCTACAGAAAGGCATTGACAGAACAGATATCGACGGAGAAGATTCATTCATAATGGTGACCCCATATAGAAATGAGCTAAACCTGAGAAGAAGATGATTAGTAAGTAGAGTGTTAATAAATAGGATCTGTGAAAATAACATCAAGTGCATCTTGAATGGGAGCTCAGTTATATGATTTTCAAAGTTAAAATCGAACCTCCAAAACTCTTTGTTTTCCATCCCACACAGAAAATTGGCCTCTAGCCATTTTCCCTTTTCTTCCCTTCTTCAATATCTTCATATGTCTAATCATTTTCATTAATATCATTAATTCAGGATAATTTCTAAGTGTTAAATCGTGCTTCTGGCGTTCAGAAGAATATTAAACCTCGTGATAAGTAATTATAGGTAAATGTTGATTTGTTGAAATGTGTCAGTGTATGAGAGTCTTAAAAACCAGACTTGATATATCTCAGTTTATTTGACCTAATTCTTTTGTTCTAGTAAAGAAATGCAAAAGATGATTTCCTAACTGGAAGCTTTAAAAATCAGTTTAAAATGTAACAGTGCCAAAAAATTTTAACTGAATATAAATTACTATTGAGTAATTTTCCACAAACAAAAATATAAACGATATTATATGAAAGGAAAAAGTTTTCGAAATAAAGATGCAAGATATTTACGCATTTGAATAAAATATTTTATCGAAATAACTAACAAGGAGAATAACTGAACGGTTCAATAGTGAACAATGGAACAAGTTTCCTCCATGTTTGTTCTGTTCCCTACGAGTCTGCGGCTTGTGTTTGCTTTCATCTTCCGTGGTTGGAGAGAGCTTTTATGTGTTGTGCAAAGGAAAGCATATGACGAAGTTATGATAACAGCATTGTGAAATAGTCTCTGGAACTACCACTGAACCACAGAGAGAGAGAGAGAGAGAGAGAGAGAGAGAGAGAGAGAGAGAGAGAGAGAGAGAGAGAGAGAATCAGACATATGCACAAACAAACAAACTGACAAATGCACACAGACACACGTTCATGTAATAGATATGGTGGATCGTATGTATTGAAATATTTAATTGATGTAAATTGTTTAATCATACATCCATATGTGGAAGCAAAATGTTTAAAAAGTACGCAAAAATATAGACAATATATTTGTGAGGAAATATTTGAAGTAACAGATAAAATGCATTAATGATAATTATATGACTTACATATATGAAATCAACGTTGAACGCATTGGTCGTAATAAATATAACTTAATAGTACAGAATCAGTAGATGTGAGGAGTTTTCACCCGGAGTGGAAAGAAACTAGAGTCCACAATCATACATATGGTCAGTCTCTAGGACTTTGTACTACTAACCAGGGCATTGTCAATGTGCCTTGCCTCTGCCATTCATGGATGTTTAAAGTGACTTTTAAACCTTCAACCTTTTCTGTTTACAAAATCTTGTTAATCTAGTGATGTTAATTGGATTCATAAGAAAAATCCTCTTGGAATCCTTCACTTAATTCCAACCTTCATCCATTAATTTCCCATGACCAATATAACTGCATTCCTAGAACCCTCATATAATGACATGCACTACATGATCAATTAAAACGATGTGAAAGGATTTGATATTCGTTTAATCAGCTCTTTAGGATAAATTGATTGTAATCAAATCAATAAATCTAATTCAAAAGTTCAAACTTGCTGCGAATGATTTTTGTTGAAAAGGTTGACATAAGCCTCTTTTTAGAGCTTTTTTTTTTATGGAAAATCTATTTTAAAGTTTTTAATGTTCTTAAAGTGTGTTAAATTAATTGTTCATTACATCTGTTGTAGTTTATTAATTTCCTTATTTCCTTTCCTCACTGGGTTATTTTTCACTATTGGAGCTCTTGGGTTTATAGCATCCTCCTTTTCCAACTAGGGTTATAGCTTAGCAACTAATAATGATAATAATACCAATAATAATATTAATAATAAAAATAATAATAATAATAATGATAATAATAATAATAATAATAATCATAATAATATGATCTTTGCGAGATGAGCAAAAGTTGTTAAGAGCTATAGAGCGAAAATGTTTTTATTATTTAAATTTTACCATGATTTTTGTATTAAAAATAATAATTCCTCCATTTCAAATTCTGAAAGAAAACTTCCACCATTTTATGATTTTTTCCTTGGTATTTTCTCGAATAATACTGCCAGGAATCAGGGTATATATATATATATATATATATATATATATATATATATATATATATATATATATATATATATATATATATACGCACACACACACACACATATATATATATATATATATATATATATATATATATATATATATATATATATATATATATATATATATATATATACACATACACACATACATATATGCATATATATATATGTACATATATTTATATATATATATAATATATATATATATATATATATATATATATATATATATATATATATATATATATATATATATATATATATATATATGTGTGTGTGTGTGTGTACACATACATACATACATACATACATATATGCATACATATTTATGTATATATATAATCCGTATATATATATATATATATATATATATATATATATATATATATATATATATATATATATATATATATATATATATGATAAATTTTGCACATTTTACGTGTTTTTCATATTCAAATAAGCCATATATATTTTTGATACATTAATGTCTGGATTCTCTTAACGACCTCGGGATCAGAGCCCCAGGCGAAATCACACAAAGACAAGAGCTTGGCTCCGGCCGGGAATCGAACCCTGGTCGGCAAGCTTGTACAGAGAGTGACTAACCCACTTGGCCACGAAGAAAGACAAAAGTCAATGACAATTCTTCTGTACTTATACCTGTCGAATTCAGGTATTTTGTACTTAGAATTGAAATCAACCCATCTTCACCATCGTAGTTAATTGGTAGTTTGTTGCTTGGCATTCAATTAATGATAAATTTTGCACATTTTTACGTGTTTTTCATATTCAAAATTTATCATTAATTGAATGCCAAGTAACAAACTACCAATTAGCTACGATGGTGAAGATGGGTTGATTTCAATTCTAAGTACAAATTACCTGTGAGTTTTTTGTCTATATTCCTGACTACCTCATGTATGCCTGGCAAGTTTTTTTATTATTTTTTTTCTTTTGCAAACGTTTGTATGTTAAAGAGGCTGTCATAATTCAGTTTT
>NC_090731.1:36509430-36516930 GCF_036898095.1 Palaemon carinicauda | reverse complement strand
AGAATGCACATTATATCTACACATAAATTTTTACTATATTCTGCATTACGTAGGTTGAATAAATTTGGTACTTTATTAAGTAAAAGTGGCGATTTTTGAAGACGGGCCAACTTACTCAGAGAAAAGGTTTCGAACGAACTCGTTACGTAACTTATGACGGCATTTCTTCTCTCTTTCTCGATCGATGATTGGTTATACGTAACGAAGGCTATACCTCTGCCAACAATAACACAAAAGTGTAAATAAAAGCAAAGCAGTACACCTTTATGAACTCTGAAACCTCTCCACTGAGAATTGTCATAATGAACAAACGAAAAAAATATGTTAATAAATACAAAAACACTTCGATTATTTGTCTAACTCCCAAAATAAGTTTCCTAAGAAATTACAGTCTACTTCATAGGTCACAATCAGATTGACAAAGTGTATGGAATAGTTGGTAATTTTCAAAAACGTAGTAGACCAGCTTGATTTGATAACTGCTATATCCAATGTCAAGCAATTTTTATTCATTGTCTATCTACCTACCTATTTACTGTAAAAAAAAAAAAAAGATAGCCGGTACCGTATTTTGGCTTTAAACCTTCACCAATAATTATCGTCAGAATGATGACTTCATGAGACTCCACCCACTTTGGCCTCGTTATGAATCAGGATAACACTGAAGGCTATCATGGGCATTGTTGGATCAGAAAATTCAAATTCTGGCTATAAAAACTCATTTCTCGAGTAGTTGTAAGAAGTGCTAAATGATCCTCAATGATCCCAGCAGTTGGCCTAAACGTTTAATTCATGCATACTACTGTTGCGGCAGTACTGCTACAGTAGTATTACTACGCCAGCACTGATACCCCACCCACATCTATGTATTGTTCCGCCATTCATAAAGTCTTTGTTATGTTTTTTCACTGTGCAATAAGCCATGGCCTCCTCAGAAATTAAGTTTAACATTAGATGATAGGTTATTTCATTAAGCTGACAAATTATGGCAACTGGGTATGTTATTGCCGACGTTGAAGCTAAAGATAAAGTATGGTATCATTCCTTCATTGCATTATCATCTTTACTACTATTTGTTTTGCTACATGTAGTAAATATTTTAAAGGATAAATGAATTATGTTCACTTTACTTCTATAGATTCCCATTAGATGTACAAATAAAACTCCTAAAACTATTCATGATTTATTTACAAAATGCAGTCATGCCCAAAACATAAATCATATTCGTACGGCCTAAGAAGAAGAAAAAAAAATTATATTGGATGATCCGTTGGTCTGATGGAGATTTTAGCACAAAAATCTTATTTTAACAAAAAAAGTTATATAAAGACTGTTTACATACAATCTTTCTCTCTCTCTCTCTCTCTGTCTCTCTCTCTCTCTCTCTCTCTCTCTCTCTCTCTCTCTCTCTCTCTCTCTCTCTCTCTCTCTCTCTCTCTCTCTCTCTCTCTCTTGGTGGCATAATGAATAGTTAATGGAAATGTTCAAAAGCCTGAATGACATTACAAGTATTATAATCATGTTACGCTAAATACAAATCAGACCATAAACATTGGATTTAAACTAGAAACTGAATAATTACCTATTCAGGCTATAATAGATATGGCCAAGGGCTTTCTCATGACTGTATAAAGTTGCAAGTCATAAGACAAATGCAGGTTTGCAACCACGGGGGCAATTCCAAATCCTGTTAGCCATTCTTGACTGTTATGGGTTTCAGAGCAGATGGAAGAAGGTGAATGGGTGTCTGGTGGATGGGCGTGGCAAAATTTTGTCCAAAGGTGTTTACATTGCTTACGTAATGAATGTTTTCGACTCTTGGCTCGGTATCACTGGCCATGGCGTCGGCTGGATCATTTTTACTCTATAAAAATTAAAACCATCGGGTTTAGGTTATTGATAATGCTGACAAAATTTGTGTGTGGTTGTAAAATATACATGTCAACTTTCAGCTACACCCGATGCTTTGATAAGGAGCAAAGTCCAAAAAACCGTGTTAAAGAGGCCCTGAATCTCATAGTACGCTATAACCCTAGTTGGAAGAGCAAGATGATATGAGCCCAGGAGTACCAACAGGGAAAATAGCCTAGTGAGGAAAGGAAACAAGGAAAAATAAAGTATTCTAAGAACAGTAACAGCAATAAAATAAATATTTCCTATATAAACTATAAAAACCTTAACAAAACAAGAGGAAAGTAAATTAGATAGAATAGCGTGCCCTAGAGTACCCTCAAGAATACAAAACTTCTCTTACAGTAAGAGGAAAATTTATAGTCTGCAAAGAAATTAATTTTACACGAATAGTTACTGTCAATCTTAGGTGATGTTATAGTTTATATTTGGGATTTTTTGGTAGATTATACAGCAAGTAATAAGCTCAATATAAATGAAAATATGAAAATTCAATATCTAATTGGGGAAACAATTCATAGAATTTAGTTGTTGATTGGAGTTTGTGCTTTGAGCTGTTGTTATTTTTCAAGCTTCATGTTGACCATTACTTGGAAATCATTATGAATCCAGTTAACTATTAAACTCCTAAGTACAAAAAATATTGAGTATTATGTCAATTACGATACTATAAAAAAATTATGATTATTAATTAATGCTTGTATCGTTAATAAATAAAGCAAGGTGTATAAGTGGACACTATATAACATAAGAATAAGATGTAGATATAAATGGAATCCAAATGCAAAAATGGGTTTGAACAGAAAATGCAGGATATTTTTGAGAACATAAAATCATATATATATATATATATATATATATATATATATATATATATATATATATATATATATATATATATATATATATATATATACTGTATAATATATATATATATATATATATATATATATATATATATATATATATATATATATATATTATGTATATAAATATATATATATATATATATATATATATATATATATATATATATATATAATATATATATATATATATATATATATATATATATATATATATATATATATAAATATATATATATATATATATATATATATATATATATATATATATATATGTGTGTGTGTATCATCATTACTTGCTAAGCTAAAACCCTAGTTGGAAAAGCAGGATGCTATAAGCCCAGGGGCCCCAACAGGAATAATACCCCAACAAGGAAAGGAGACAAGGAATAATGAAATCTTTCAAGAACAATAGTACCAGAATAAATATTTCTTATATCAACTAAAAAAACTTTAATAAAACAAAAGGAAGAGAAATTAGATAGAATATTGTGCCCAAGTGTACCCTCAAGCAAGAGAACTCTAACTCAAGACGGTGAAAGAACATGATACAGAGGTTATGGTACTACCCAAGACTAGAGAACAATGGTTTGATTTTGGAGTGCCCTTCTCCTAGAGGAGCTGCTTACGATAGCTAAAGAGTCTCTCTACCCTTACCAAGAGGAAAGTAGCCACTGAACAATTACAGTGCAGTAGTTAATCCCTTAGGTGAGGAAGAATTGTTTGGTAATATCAGTGTTGACAAGTGTATGTGGACTGAGGAGAATATATGGAGAAAAGGCCAGACGATTCGGTGTGTGTGTGTAGGCAAAGGGAAAGTGAACAGTGATCAGAGAGGGGGATCCAATGTAGTACTGTCTGGCAAGTCAAAGGACCCTATAACTCTCTTTCGGTAGTCTCTCAACGGGTGGCTGGTGCCCTGGCCAGCCTACTACCTATAAATGAAAACATAGACCCTTTCTGAGTAGGGATACCGTAACATGTTGAGTGGGTTTGTCAGGGCCACCCATATGAGGTTGGTTTGCTGTGAGCAATCAGACAAAAGTATCACACTATCACCAATGTACAGTAAGCCCGCGTGGTGAGGAAAAATAGTGACACCAAGACATGAATAAGAACATATAGCCTATGAGGCTTTTATCCTGCAGTGGACTAGAAATGGATTCATTTGCTGTTGCTGCTGCTATATATATATATATATATATATATATATATATATATATATATATATATATATATATATATATATATATATATATATATATATATATATATGTGTGTGTGTGTGTGTGTGTGTGTATAATATAATATAATATAATTTATTATATATACAGTATATAGATGAATATTATATATATATATATATATATATATATATATATATATATATATATATATATATATATATAATATAATATAATGTATTAAATATACAGTATATAGATGAATATATATATATATATATATATATATATATATATATATATATATATATACATATATATATATATATATATATATATATATATATATATATATATATATATATATATATATATATATATATATATGTGTGTGTGTGTGTGTGTATAATATAATATAATATAATTTATTATATATACAGTATATAGATGAATATTATATATATATATATATATACATATATATATACATTTAATATAATATAATGTATTAAATACACAGTATATAGATGAATATTATATATATATATATATATATATATATATATATATATATATATATATATATATATATACATATATATATATATATATATATATATATATATATATATATATATATATATATATATATATATATATATAAATAAATGTGTGTGTGTATGTACAGCATATACAACTATTAAGGTGCATCAGTTCTTTACCCCAAAAATTATTTCATCCTTATTTTTTATGGCGCAAGCATTTTCCATCAACTTGCTGTCCTTCAGTATTTTACCTAAATAGACTTTAGAGAACATTCAAAACACATCTTGATCGATAATTGTCTCTTTGTTACTCTCTTCAGAAAATTTATTCCTGTTACTCAGTTTATTCCGCTCCCCATAATCTTCATATTCTTCTTTCATGATTAACCGTTTTTTTTTCCTAAGTGGAATAGCCTATGCTGTCCCGATATGATATGTTAACATTTGCTTCTATATTTTCTAGTTTAACCTTTACTTTTAATATAATGAATTTATTTCAATACTAAAAGTTACATCCATGTAAATTTATCTCTTCTAGTCTGTCCTCATGTATTCTAAATAATCTCCTCATTTATATGGCTTTATTTTATGCTTGCAACACGACTCATGTCAGACAAGAACCTTAAGGAATGCAAACGGGTTATGATAGTCAGTCGATCAGTTGTTTATTAACGGTTGATGTGTAACAACATGCAATAACAACCAGAGCCATATTGAGACAGGAGATGTATTTTAATCACTTGACATCGCTGGTGCATTAATTCAATTTTATTTAAATTTTTTGTTTTTATTAATTACAGCTCGTTTGTTTGGAGATGACATAGATTTATGGTGGCCTATTGGTAACGCCTCTGCCTGACTTTCTGATGGACGGAGATCGAGTCCCGCTCGAGCTCGAAAGTTTCTTGTAGTGTCTGCAACCTCACCATCCTTGTGAGCTAAGGATGCTGGGTTTGTGGGAGCCTATAAGTCTACCCGCTGAGTCATGAGCAGTCATTGCCTGGACTTCCCTGGTCGTAGCTTGGGCAGGGAGTGGGCTTGGGTGCTGATCATATTTATGTATGGTTAGTTTCGAGGGCATTGTCCTGTTTGCTAGAGCAATGTCAACATCCCTTTCCTCTATGATTCATGAGCAACTAAACTAAGATACCTAAAAATTTGGTGAGAAAATATCTGATAGAATTGAAAGTTATTACCTTTTTATTATATTAAAAAGAAAATAGTGCTGGGGTATTACAACCAGCATGTACCCACACACACACAAATACACACACGCACACACACACACACACACACACACACATATATATATATATATATATATATATATATATATATATATATATATATTATATATATATATATATATATATGTGTGTGTGTGTGTGTGTGTGTGTGTGTGTGCGTGTGTGTGTATTTATATATACTATATAAATACATATAGTATATCATTTTTAAATTCTCCTTTTGCGAGATACAATTGCATAATGAACGCCATGTTTAGAATCGTCATTTTTTACCTAATTAACCCAGAGCAAAGAGGAACATCTGTGGATAACATTAAGCCTCTTATTCCTGGTTGACAGTAAAGAACTAGAAAAAAAAAAAAAATGTTTTTAAAGCTGGAGATCCATGCTGGGTGTCTGGCTTTCATAGTAGTCTGGTAGAACGATTAACAATATCTCATTTCTATTGTTCATTGCTTCTCTTGTAGGTTATACATATCCTTATTTCGTTTCCTCCTGCTTTTCCAACTAGTGTTGTAACGTGGATAATAATAATAATAATAATAATAATAATAATAATAATAATAATAATAATAATAATAATAATAATAATAAAACCTAGAAAACACCATTATTTTCAGCATAAGATATTTCCTTTTATCATTAACTATGCATCTTTTAAAAATATCTTTATAAGATTATTCCCATCAAATTCTAAAGAATCTGCTCAAAATGTCTCGATCTGTTATCATTTTCTGATATAATGATTAAAAAGTAAGACAATTTCCAGACACATTATTAGTTCTACCATAAGATATTTCATATTGTTATTAAATCTGCATCTTTATTTTAGCATAACATATTTCATTTAATCATTATTTAAATATCTTTCAAGGATATCATCTTCATTTTATTTCAATTGAAATTTAAAGAATATGTGCATTAATGTTTACTTGATTTCTCTTTTAGTTCTGATAACGAGTCTGATGAGAAGAGAGACATGTACAAAAAATCTCTCTTTCTCTCTCTCTCTCTCTCTCTCTCTCTCTCTCTCTCTCTCTCTCTCTCTCTCTCTCTCCCCCCTAATCATTCTAATGCTATGTTTTCTTTACAGACTTAAATTAACTTAATTTTACAAAACATAGGTAGTTGTAAACACATTGAAATATATGTTCTCTGTCTTTGTATTTCTCTTGCGATGTATGTCTATTATAATATTTTTCTGAGAAAAGATAATTCATAAAAAAAACATAATAAATGTCCTAGAGAGAGAGAGAGAGAGAGAGAGAGAGAGAGAGAGAGAGAGAGAGAGAGAGAGAGAGAGAGAGAGAGAGAGAGAGAGAGAGAGAGAGAGAGAGAGAGAGAACTAGTTGACCTGGTAGATTTGGTAAACGAACGAAAATCTAATATGGAGATCTTTGCGACTCGATAGGTCTTGGACTGGTTTCAATTTAGTTTTACGATGTGACGCATATCGGGATATAAAGTATATGACAGTTTTTTACTTAAAACAATCCGTAAACTGTCCTTTGGTTATATGTCTGTATAGGCCTACTTTTTATTATTTTATTTTATTACCATAGAGTAATATGAAGATATATAGAATTTGCTCATCAGTGACAAAAATAGGACTAGCATACTAATCTCATGTTAGAAAACTGCAGGCAATCTTCATACCAAGAAATAGTTTCTAAATATATGCGAACAATTCTAAATAATTCTAGATGAAGCTGAAAGAATTTCTAAATGGAAATCTGTTTCCCGCAGA
>NC_090731.1:36499430-36501930 GCF_036898095.1 Palaemon carinicauda | reverse complement strand
ATTGCTAGGTATATTATAAATTACACTCAAGATTTCATGTGTTTCTTTACGTATACGAACATTATTCCTCTAAAATGGAGACTCACTGGTGGGATGGATGACCCCTTGGAACCAAACTGGTAGGTAATATCTTTTTTTTTTCTCTGGAATATACCAGTCTCCCTGGCCACGTCTATTCTCTTCACAACTTCCATTTGACAAATAAAATCCTCCGGTGCTCAAATTATCAATTAGTTCATTAGATCCTTGATCCATATGAATATGCATTGCTAATATAAATTTGCATTGGAACCAGTAATAGGAAAGTGTATCATGCAACAAGCTCGTTCTTGTATGATGCATTTTCCAAACATGTTAATCTTCAAGTAATTTTCATTTTCACTTCCCATAAAAACATCAGCAAGGATCATTTTCAGTGAAAAGGGAATAAAATCTAAGCTCATTTCAGTATCACCTATTCTTGTAATAGGATGGTATTCTAGTCTACTGATTTCAATACAGTTGATGTCTGATTTTATCAAAGCTGCTGTTGTTTCTCTGTATAGCCATTTTTCCAGTTGCTTCGCTTTCATTTTCTTTCTTACGTTTATAAAAACCTCCGAGTACATTAGCTGCCTATTTCCTATACTGCAACTAAATTGCTGTACCTTCCTATAACAATAATTAGTACATAATCCCCCAAATTATCTCTAGGTTTCCGTTTCCGGTATGGAATGTAATAGGGATCTTGAATATGTTCCTGCATACTCGTTACTTAGTTTGCAACTGTTGTGAAGTTTTCCCCTTCTTCTATGCGCTGAAAAATGTTTCCTATCTCGAACAACTACCTTTCTACCACTCCTACTTCTTTCTAATTTCTCTTTCAGGTCTAAGTCAAATCTGGCTGGCACCCATCTTCTGGTATTGAAATCTCAACGGCACACTTTATGATATATTGCATCAGCTTGTAAATTCTTTTCGTAATTCCACGTCATACCCTCACTTGTCTCCACGATCTGCACAATTCCAAGTTGATCCTTGAAAAATATCTTCAAACATAAATCCAGCCACATCAGCAGCCTTGAATGTACAATAAAGAGAACGTGTAGCATACTGGAAGGGAGGCTTGCTTAGTTTTAATGATGATGAAGGAAGAACATCGTCTTCAGCATTCCTCTTAATGGGGACTGATATGTTTTTCTTTCCTTGCTCGCATTGTTGATTGTAGATGCTGTTCCTTTTTTTTTCCCACTTTTCTTTTTGTCTTTATCTTCAGCACCTGTAGCAATACGATATTATATGCACTTAAACTAACATTTATGGATGACTACCTGTCAGAGGAAGTGGAGTCTATGAATAATTGACTTCTAGTTGCAATACAGTAAAAGAGTTAATTAAACTGCCCAAAATAATTTTTTGTATTGATTGAATGATATTGGTAAATAAACACTTATTATAATAATTATCTCCCAATATCTGAATAAT
This sequence comes from Palaemon carinicauda, assembly GCF_036898095.1. Taxonomy (NCBI): domain Eukaryota; kingdom Metazoa; phylum Arthropoda; class Malacostraca; order Decapoda; family Palaemonidae; genus Palaemon; species Palaemon carinicauda. The sequence goes on along the minus strand of NC_090731.1, from coordinate 36,500,466 downwards.
TTAGTTTTCATAATTTTGATTGATTAGGAGATTTTGATGAGGTTTCTTTAAATGAAAATCAAAGGTCTGTGTCCTGACTTTAGAAATGTAAGGATTGCTCTTTGACCCAAGAGCACATACGAGTCAAGGGTCAAATATGATGCTACATATGACGTAAGTTTTGGAACACAAAATGGGATAAAAAAAAAAATCTTGTAACAATGGTCACATTACCAAGATCACTACGAAATGACATTGAAACTGAAACAGAAATAAGATTAGTTTAAAAAGGAAGTCATTGATAAAAAGAAAAAAAAAAATCTTCGATTTGAGATGCTTGTAAGGGAAAATGAAAACGATATTGCCATGAGAGCTGAGAAAACTTCTGCAAGAGAAGATAAACAGCTAAAACCAAAGCAAAACCCTTGCAAAGCTTAAAACAGAGAGAGAGAGAGAGAGAGAGAGAGAGAGAGAGAGAGAGAGAGAGAGAGAGAGAGAGAGAGAGAGAGAGAGAGAGAGAGTAATTAGTACAAAATATTTTTGTCATGACTTTATAAAGCTAGTTAAAGTTATTTATTATTTCCTATAGAATATATTCTGTCCTTTCAGAAATTAATATAAAAAGTTGACATCTAAGACGACGAATAGACATTGAATTAAAAGCCTTTTTTGGTTGGGAAAGTGTCAGAGAATTCCCCTTGTATGTCCAGATAAGAAACCACAAAGTTTCAAACTGACAATAAATCTATTTTCAACTCATGTAATGTTAATAATTTAGGAAATAAACGAGGGAATTACCTTTGCTGAACCTGCACTTCAATTCCGAATGTTATCTACAATCTGAAGTACGAGAATTCCCAAACAACGTCCCTTCGGAGATGAAAAAGAAATGCGTGTTGAAGATTAATGCAAAAGTAGATTGCATGGAATATCAGTTTGATGAAAGACACAAGTTGACAGACTGAAGGAAATTGGAACATGTTTTCTCACAATTGCAATCCTTCCCTCCATGTATCCAGAAATTGCACATACGAAAAGACAAAATACCAGGTACTTT
>NC_090731.1:36465276-36475276 GCF_036898095.1 Palaemon carinicauda | reverse complement strand
ACCTAATTAGGAAGATCATTCTTATGGTAAAAAAAAAAAAAAGATTTAATTTGATCGTTTAATACTATTTGTATTAATCGTTATAAAGTATTATCCTCTACCAAAGATGTTGTCTGAAAGTCCTTTGGATGAAATGAGAGAATGCTCTTCTGATGAAATTCCTTTTTAAGGATGATATGTGCGTGACTAACATTAGGGGCAGGTCTCCCTTTGAGATTTGATTCGGATATACTGAATCCCTTACCAAGTTTGTGCTTTTACCCCTTTCAAGTAATAGTTATATCAAAGGTAGCACAATTGAAGCAATGCATTATCTAAAACCAACTATATGTAACACACGTAAGTATATATATATATATATATATATATATATATATATATATATATATATATATATATATATATATATATATATATATATATATATATATATATATATATATATATATATACACACACGCACGCACACACACATTATATATATATATATATATATATATATATATATATATATATATATATATATATACATATATATATATATATATATATATATATATATATATATATATATATATATATATATATATATATATATATATGCACACACACATACACACATACACGCACGCGCACACACACACACACACACACACACACATATATATATATATATATATATATATATATATATATATATATATATATATATATATATATATATATATATTGCTGGGCATATAAATTACACTTAAGATTTCATGTGTTTCTTCACGTAAACAAACATTATTCCTCTAAAATGGAGACTCACTGGTGGGATAGATGACCCCTTGGAACCAAACTGGTAGGTAATATCTTTTTCTCTCTCTGGAATATGCCAGTCTCCCTGGCCACGTCTATTCTCTTCACAACTTCCATTTGACAAATAAAATCCTCCGGTGCTCAAATCATCAATTAGTTCATTAGATCCTTGATCCATATGAATATGCATTGCTAATATAAATTTGCATTGGAACCAGTAATAGGAAAGTGTATCATGCAACAAGCTCGTTCTTGCATGATGCATTTTCCAATCATTTTAATCTTCAAGTAATTTTCATTTTCACTTCCCCTAAAAACATCAGCAAGGATCATTTTCAGTGAAAAAGGAATAAAATCTAAGCTCATTTCAGTATCACCTATTCTTGTATTAGGATGGTATTCTAGTCTACTGTTATCAATACAGTTGATGTCTGATTTTATCAAAGCTGCTGTTGTTTCTCTGTATAGCCATTTTTCCAGTTGCTTCGCTTTTATTTTGTTTCTTACGTTTATAAAAACCTCCGAGTACATTATCTGCCTATTTCCTATACTGTAACTAAATTGCTGTACCTTCCTATAACAATAATTAGTACATAATCCCCCAAATTATCTCTAATTTTCCGTTTCAGGTATGAAATGTAATAGGGATCTTGAATATGTTCCTGCATACTCGTTACTTAGTTTGCAACGGTTGTGAAGTTTTCCCCTTCTTCTATGCGCTGAAAAATGTTTCCCATCTCGAACATCTACCTTTCTACCACTCCTACTTCTTTCTAATTTCTCTTTCAGGTCTAAGTCAAATCTGGCTGGCACCCATCTTCTGGTATTGAAATCTCAACGGCACACTTTATGATATATTGCATCAGCTTGTAAATTCTTTTCGTAATTCCACGTCATACCCTCACTTGTCTCCACGATCTGCACAATTCCAAGTTGATCCTTGAAAAATATCTTCAAACATAAATCCAGCCACATCAGCAGCCTTGAATGTACAATAAAGAGAACGTGTAGCATACTGGAAGGGAGGCTTGCTTAGTTTTAATGATGATGAAGGAAGAACATCGTCTTCAGCATTCCTCTTAATGGGGACTGATATGTTTTTCTTTCCTTGCTCGCATTGTTGATTGTAGATGCTGTTCCTTTTTTTTTCCCACTTTTCTTTTTGTCTTTATCTTCAGCACCTGTAGCAATACGATATTATATGCACTTAAACTAACATTTATGGATGACTACCTGTCAGAGGAAGTGGAGTCTATGAATAATTGACTTCTAGTTGCAATACAGTAAAAGAGTTAATTAAACTGCTCAAAATAATTTTTTGTATTTATTGAATGTTATTGGTAAATAAACACTTATTATACTAATTATATCCCAATATCTGAATAATTTAGTTTTCATAATTTTGATTGATTAGGAGATTTTGATGTGGTTTCTTTAAATGAAAATCAAAGGTCTGAGTCCTGACTTTAGAAATGTAAGGATTTCCCTTTGACCCAAGAGCACATACGGGTCAAGGGTCAAATATGATGCAACATATGATGTAAGTCTTGGAACACAAAATGGGATAAGAAAAAAAAAAGGTCATGTAACAATGGTCACATTGCCAAGATCACTATGAAATGACATTGAAACTGCAACAGAAATAAGATTAGTTTACAAAGGAAGTCATTGATAAAAAGAAAATTAGTAATTAGTACAAAATATTTTTGTCATGACTTTATAAAGCTAGTTAAAGTTATTAATTATTTCCTATAGAATATATTCTGTCCTTCCAGAAATTAATATAAAAAGTTGACATCTAAGACGACGAATAGACATTAAATTAAAAGCTTGTTTTGGTTGGGAAAGTGTCAGAGAATTCCCTTTGTATGTCCAGGGTTCACTATGAACTAGTTTATTAAAATTTAATAAACCTACGTATCAGATCAACATTTATGAAATTTATAAAATGTGGATGATATCCGTTAAAGTATAAAGAAAACAGTCAACAGAAAATATTGTTTCGTCTACCAGGAAACAGATTTGCCACTTCAATTGAATTATTAATAATAATGATACAGTCTGTATACTGTTTATTTACACTAGCGTTAGAAACGCTTGGCACAAGTGTCCGTATTATGCTATAGTTCACCAACGTCAATGGAACAGTTCGTAAGGACACTTTCGTGGCCTATCACTCAGTGTGTAGTAACATACAGTGACTACACACCCACCCTCTTAATTAATCGTCCCAAATTAATTACACTCTAACTCGCAGATTTGAAAACAGAAGGTTAAAGAATTCTACCTGATGCTACCACAGACCTCTTAAGTTGCTCCACTTGCTTCGCATAGTACATAGAGAACACCTTAGATGACTACCAGCCGGTGTACGAACAAGGATGTTCAAAGTCCATATAATCAAAGAAATTTTATGGAAGAGGCAACTTTCCTCGGATCATGACTAGCAGGTGTACTGTCTGGATCCGTTCTGCGAATAACACGGGTGATTTTCGCCCTTAGTTATAGATAACTTTGAACCCAGGGTTTCTCCTCTGAACAGCTGTCCTCCCATAAAGTCTGAAGTTCTATGAAGATAGACCTTTAGGCACTCCACTGGACATAGAGATGCATCTTCCTTCAGAGGGCAGATTCTCTAGGGACCTGTTGGTGGGTAGCTTGTTCTTGGTAAGAAACATTGGGTCTGGAAATAGATTCAGTTCTCCCTCCAAGAACTTGACGTGGCCTTCCTCTCTGGAGAGAGCCACTATTTCAGTAACTCCTGCCCCCAAAGCGAGTACAAGCAGAAATACGACTTTTAATTCAAAACCTTTGAAGCACATTCCTCATTGTTCATTATTTATGCACAATGAAGAATCTTATCTAATGACTATGCAAAGGGTCTTTGGAGGCATGGGCCTTCGTAATTCATTAAGAACGTCGTTAGAAAGGTCGACCTGTAAGGCATATAGTATATGTCTTTTCAAGGCAGGCTTGAACAATAGAATTGTGTTGGCTGCTAAACCTTGCTCATGAAGGTGAATGAAGAATGATAAATAGGAATCTGTCGAGATTTCTTTTGGTTTCTTCGCCTTGACAAAGGATATCCGATTCTTCCCTGAAGCCTCATAATGTCTTCTGGTTTCCTCCAAAAGTCTAAACTGACTTTTAACACCGAATCTTTTTCTCATCGCTAAGGAGAGAAAATCATGAGATGTAGGTTCCGTGTTTTCTGTGATGAAGCGAAGGCAGTCGACTTCTGTACTCGCTGAGACAGGGATGAATCCAGTAGCAGTACGAATTTTAGTCATAGTTCCAATGCCAGAGGGAACCACACGCTATTTTGCCAATTGTGGGCCACTATTGCCGCTTTCCCTTTGAAGGATCTCAGCATGTCGAGGACCTTCAGAAGAAGGTTTTGCGGAGGGAACAGATAAATACTGGACCATCTGTTCCAGTCTAGGGACATAGCGTCCACTGCCTCCGCTAGCGGATCCTCGTATGGGGACACATAACGATCTATTTTCTTGTTGTCTTTCGTCGCAAAGAGGTCTATCTGCAGCTCCGGGACTTGACTCGAGATGAAGGAGAACGATGCTGCGTCAAGGGACCATTCTGACTCTATTGGTGTAAACCTGGATAGAGCGTCTGCTGTCACATTGCGGAACCTTTGAACGTGAACTGCTGACAGGTGCCATTTCTTCCTTTCCGCCAAACGGAATATGTACAACATCACTTGGTTGATTTGAGGTGACCTCGATCATTGTCGATTCAGGCATCTCACTATCACCTCGCTGTCTAGAACCAGTCTTATGTGGGTTGAGTGGCGAGGAGATACTTTCTTTAGTGTCAGAAGTACAGCCATGGCTTCTAGCAAGTTGATGTGAAATGACTTGAAAAGATTGGACCAAGCTCCTTGGACTCTCTTCTGATGAGAGTGACCTCCCTAGCCTTCCTTTGAGGCGTCTGTGTGGATAGTCACTGACAGGGGAGGAGATTGAAGAAGTATTGATTTCTTCAATTGCTTGGCATTGGACCACGGCTTGAGAAGCGTTCGCAATCGAGTCGGTAGTGGTCTTATTAGATCTCTTCGCGCGTTTGATGCATATTTTCTCCAGACTCCTGTTGCATATTTTAGCTGTGCTCTTAGCACTGGATCTGTTATCAAAGCAAACTGTAGAGAACCCAGCACTCTCTCCTGTTTGTGACTTGATACCCGTTTGGATATCAATAGTCTCTTGACAGATTCTGCTATTTTTTTTCCTCTTCTTCTCAGGAATGGAAAGTCGATGTGACTCCAAGTTCCAGTGGATTCCCAACCACTGAAATTTTTGAGCTGGAGAAAGTCGAGACTTTTTGATGTTGATCTTGAATCCCAGATATTCCAGGAACTGGATCACTATCTTAGAAGCTTGCATGCATTCTGTCCTAGATGCTGGCCACACCAGCCAGTCGTTCAAGTAGGCTACTACTTGGACCCCCTTTAGGCGTAATTGATGGACGGCTGCGTTCGGAAGTTTCGTGAAAATCCTTGGGGCTATGTATAGCCCGAAAGGCATGGCTCTGAAGGCGTAAAGTTTTCTATGTAACTTGAAGCCTAGGTAGGAGGAGAGGTGACGATTAATTGGAACATGCCAATAAGCGTCAGATAAGAGTATAGAGACGGTATATGCCCTTTTGGGCAGCAGGGTCCTTATGTGTTGAAGTGTGAGCATTCTGAACTTGTTGAGTGGCGACAAGTCTAGAATGACTCTGAGTTTTTCTGAGTCCTTCTTTGGAACACAAAACAGCCTTCCTTGGAATTTGATGGACTTAACTTTCCGGATTACTCTTTTGTCTAAGAGCTCTCGGACATATTCTTCCAGAACAGGGGTTGAGTGTTGGGAGAATTGAGGAAATTGAGGTGGAGGGCTGCTCCAGCTCCAACCTAGTCCATTCTTTATTAGGCTGTGGGCCCAGGGATCGAAGGTCCAGCGATCCCTAAATAGCTGTAGTCTCCCTCCTACTGGAAGCATCTCACTTCTGCTGTTGTGGACCTGAGGCCATGCCTCTTTGACTGCGTCCTCCCCTGGATCACCTTCCCCTTGTGAATAAGATGTAGAATTTTTACTGTGATGTATTTGAAATAGACGGTAATTATACAGCAAAGACGTAAAAAAACCTTAAGCATATCCAAATTTTAAAGATAGATATTGATTCCTGTCGTAACTGTAATAAAAATGCAACTTATATTAAAAAAATTATATTGCATTCAATTATATTTCCCCATGTTACTGAAGAAACAGGGTTGCACTTACAAAAGCATATTTTCCAATACTTAATATATATAAATTTCTGATCTTACAAAATGGGTAAAGCAATTTTTTGGAGGTCTTAGAGCCTAATGAAAATAGAAAAAAATATCTTCTATTAGATAATACTGATTTATGTGAACCAATTTGGGATTGCAATGAAAAAACATGGTTTATTTACCTGGTTCTTTATAAGTTTTAATAAATATCACTTGTTATGTCAGGAAGCAGAAATTAGTAAGATCACCTGGAAAAGAATACAGCTTGAAATACTTATGATATTTTAAGGAATGGTGCTTTAGATTCAAAATTTTCACCGATTTTTTCTGTCGTTTTTCCTCCCCTTCGTTCAAGAAAAAATTACGAAATGTTTTTCAATGATAAATCTGTCAATGCATCAAACAAACTATAAGAGTTTATGAACCAAGACCCAGTTTTACGATTCTCTGTTTTTGAGGAGAGGTTTAGATTGGCGATGGATGCCAATGACGAGGCAAAATGGATTGTCCTATTTCAAATAATAAACATGTAAGATGCAGTGGCCTATTACGAATAGAAATTGAACAAAAGCCATATTAAACATGACACGCTCTACCATTGAAAAGTTTAGTTCCATTCTCAAAATATATTGTGAGTTTTTTACAAAGATTATAAACCATTTGCTGATTTGGAAAGGTTCATAAAAAGCAATATGTTACTCAGCCTAATTTTGAGTTAAAGGACTCAAAAAAATTCCATTCGAAAGAAAAATATACAATATTAAACAGCTTTTTTTTTATGATTTATTTTTCCTCTGGTGATTAGTGGTGTGACTCGTTTGATCAATTTCATTTCAAGAGGATAAATTTTCTTGGGACTATTGATTGAAACTGATATAATGCCAAAAGAAAAATAAAACATAATACGTCCTTCATAGGATTCAAGTTTATCAAATTATATCGACTATTCGATATTGAATCCTATTGCATGACACTAAACACTCATCTCTTGGGTTCAACCCGACACTTAAAAACTAAAAAAGTATTAATTGCTTGCCATGTTGAAACTCAATAACAAAGGAATCATTAATTTATGAGGAGGGAAGTACCTTCTATCTGTAATACTCTTTTTGATGCAATTTCTATATGTGCAGAGCCATCATTATTCACCCAATTTAGTATTTTCGACAGGTGTATACACACACACACACACATATCTATATATATATATATATATATATATATATATATATATATATATATATATATATATATATATATATATATATATATAGATAGATAGATATGTGTGTGTGTGTGTGTGTGTAAAACATAGACGTGTGAGTGTATATAAAAATTTCTATCAAAACTACATGCCCTCTATGGATGTGAAAAAATGGATATTCTCAAAACACCGAGCGATCAAAATTTTCGATGACTGATTAAAATGAACAAAGAATCCGGGTTAAGTGTTCATATTTACTTTTTGCGAATATACATAATTTCTTACGTTTTCATCTTATAGTCAATTTCTGTCAATGAGACGCATTTGCACTGACTCGCTGGGGTGTCCTTACAGCTCGGAAAAATTTCCTAATCGCCAATTGGTTGGACAAAATATTTCTAACCAATCACATAGCAGGAAACTTTTTCCAAGCTAAAAGGGCACCCATGCGAGTCGGTGCAAATGCGCCTTATTAAAAAAGATTGACTACACGTGATATAGAGATATGCAAAGACAAGGGTACTGCACTTCTGAATTGCAGATGGAATTCAAATATCCATTTGAGTATGAACCGTTTTCCGTTGGAGTCTTCTCTTCGTACTGAAGTTCTTAAGCTGCTTAAGGAGTGTTTGGTCGGATTCAAATAATTGTTGGTGATCAGACGTAGCATGACTTCAATGACTTAATCAGGAATATCTACCCCGTTCTAACACACACTTAATAGCAAGAGCTTCTTTATCGAAAACAGAGTAATTCTGTTTAAGTGGCCAATGAATTCCTTATTGAAATAGCGAAAAAGAAGTAAGCTATCCCTAGATAAAGCTTGCGTCAATATCTTTGGGTCTACCCAAGCTGGTCTCACAATTATTATTATTATTATTATTATTATTATTATTATTATTATTATTATTATTATTATTATTATTATTATTATTATTATTATTATTATTATTAGTTGGAGAAGCAGAATGCTATAAGCTCAAGGGCTCTAACAGGGTAAAATATCTCGGCGAGGAAAGGAAACAAGGAAATAATTTACCATAGTTAACCATATAATAACCTGAGTAAATAATTTCCAGTTCCGGTCAACTTCATCCTAATATAATGTACTCTTTGAACCTGGATATGACTGCCCTATTCACTACAGCATCTTTTAATATTAAAAATCCAGAAGAGCCCATCCCCGCCATTTGACCCCACTGTCACTGATTAATGAACTCTGCTGTTTGATTAAATCATGTGTAAACGCAACTTTTTTTTTTTTTTTTAATAGCAAAGAGATGCACATTACATAAATTATGTCAATAATCTGCTGAGATAAGTTTACTGATTTTTCCCAATTGAATTTATATATATATATATATATATATATATATATATATATATATATATATATATATATATATATATATATATATATATATTGACAATACATGCAAATTATATAGCCAGATTTCTTGAAATGGCTTTTATTATTTTCTCTCTTGAAAAATAGAATAATCACATAATTATGAAAGTGAACACGTAAATCATCTAACTTATGTTTCTTAATTTTAAGAATAAATTTACAAAATCCTTAACAAGCTTGAAGGAATCCAATATTGATTGAAACCTAGAGAAAACAGCATAGATGAAAAAAAAAATATTTTTTCTTCAGAATATGTAATCCCTAATATCTTGATTGAGAAAACTGATCCATGCAAAACATTATTCCTAACACAGACAAACAAAATTAATTTTAGAGTATTCATAATGGTTTCGCCTAGTCAACTCTTTAATCCCAAAAACTATTGTAATCAAACTTATATTCTGTTGATTTTTAAACATAAAATCATCAAGCAACAAAGATAAAGTAAATTGTATTGTTGTAAGGAAGTATTGCATCCTTAAATGGATTCAAGAAAGAATATATTTTGGAGAATTTCACGTCCTATTGATTAAGATATATCCGAGTGCTGCAGCTATTGAGTAGATTTATGGTTTATATTTTTGGTTCACACTGACAAATGGGATTGGAGGAGCGAGGTTGGTATTGCTAAGATAAAACAGAAGGAAATTCCGAGATACATAAACAGAAATTTTACTATTCCTTTCTTCAAAAATAATAATTTCATTAATAATTTTATTGTCTCACTACTACATGCATCTATGACTCGATATTTCTTAATAAAAAGTGAAGCCTATTTTTGTCTGCTCTTTTGATAATATATAACAGTATTTACATATCAATGCACCTAATTACCACAATATTGTGTTATAAGTAGACTATTCTATTATAAATTCACATGAAAGAGAAACTGATATTTCTTGATAAAAGTTAAAACTTATTTTGATAATTCTTTTAATAATATATAACGATTTTTACATCTCAATGCATTTAATTATCTTAATATTGCGTTATAACTAGACCACTCTCTCACAAATTCACATGCAAAAGAAACTTCCGTATAACAAACCGTTTGCAAAGGTCCTTTCCAATAACATCCTTTCTACATCTATTGGTACTAATTTAAACGTCAATACTATGATAATCATTCCATTCACAGCATCATTGCGATAAACTAATTATCTATGCTTCAATCAAGAGTAATATTCGGATTCAATGTTATGTCAATAGCGTTGAAAATTAATTCAATTAATACCAGGTTTAGGGGATGAACAGTGATTGGATTTTGCTATCACATAATTTATTCTAATACGTAGACCTACTTATCTTGATTTTATGA
>NC_090731.1:36432776-36450276 GCF_036898095.1 Palaemon carinicauda | reverse complement strand
TTTACATATTTATTATTTTAACAGTTTTTACTCTTTATATATGAAATATTTATTTTAATGTTGTTACTATTCTTAAAATATTTTATTTTTCCTTGTTTTATTTCCTCACTGGGCTGTTTTCCCTGTTGGGGCCCCTGGGTTAATAGCATCCTTCTTTTCCAACTAGGGTTGTAGCTTATCATTCAATAATAATAATAATAATAATAATAATAATATAAATAATAATAATAATAATAATAATAATAATAATAATCCCATCCCTTTCATCAATACAAAAAACAACGTCTCTTTTAATTGTACAAGGTCCTCTCAATAACAATTTATCTGAAAGCCATTCAACTTTCATGATGACCTGTTGGATTTTATGGTTTTAAATAGGATTTCCTTTTATAATCTATTTGTAACAAATGATATTGGCGTTGAGAACCTTTAATCTCGAGATGAAAGAAAGGCCAAAATCAATCAATCAATCGAGTACATCCGGGGCGAAATAGAATTTTCGAATTAGTCTACTCGGGCCTATTAATATACATCCTTTTAGTGTACACATTTAGATATGAAATAACAATAGCTTTTTGTTTTTTTCATGTTCAAGCCTGAATGAAAAGGCAAATAAATTCAAGAAAGCAGATAGTCTCTGTCTATCACTGGTACACCACGTTACCATGGCAACATATCGTAATTTTACCTTACTGTATCATCATCTTTTACTGGAGGGTGACCGTAATATCAATCCCTAACATCAATATATGAGTTTTTAAAATAGTAAAAATCCTGGGATAAATGTTTCCAGGCACTTGCCGTTTTTTTAATGCAAACTTATAACAGTGAATAACGCAATTTATCAAGTAATTCTATAATCAAGAATTTATTCAGTGAATTCCCAATAATCACCGGTAGCTGTTATGCATACATGAAAGCAGGTAATCGAAAACGGTAAAAAAGTGCAATGATTCTTGGAATGTTTCTTTTCATCTGAAGTTCAATGGTTTTCTGACCCTGTCTTTCTTCCGGTGTTGATTTTAACATTAATATGATAATTGAATCAAACAGAATAAAAACACCCCGAATTAGCCAGTGGGTGTTATGATTTAATGACGAAGAGTAGAGTTAGAAAAATTTATTCGAAACTTCAAGAATATATAGGAACAACTCTGGCACAAACTTTTATTGTCAAAATGACTCATTTCAAGGCATATCTCTCTCTCTCTCTCTCTCTCTCTCTCTCTCTCTCCTCTCTCTCTCTCTCTCTCTCTCTCTCTCTCTCTCTCTCTCTCTATATATATATATATATATATATATATATATATATATATATATATATATATATATATATATATATATATATATATATATATATATATATATATATATATATATATATAAATAAACAGACATGGGGAAATATTCCAATAACTGTCTAAGAATGCATTGAAACTATCAGCCAATTAGTCCAATGCGAGACTGAAATCAAGTGTAACTCCTCTTTCAGAGTCACATCAAACCCATCAAATCCGCTCCAAGGTGCACTGTCTCTTTTCTTACGTCCTTCGTTTGTTTGTTTTTTTTTTTTTTTTTTTTTTTTTTTTTTTTTTTTTTTTTTTTTTTTTTTTTTTTTTTTTTTTTTAATATAAATCAACGATATGGTTCGCAATAAACACTCCAATCACTGATTTTTTTTTTTTTTTTGCAGTGCTTGGATATGTTTGAATGAAATTTCTCGCATAAGAAACGTCTAGGAACGAAAATGTCATGTAAAAGTAAAAGTTACGTGACTCTGTTGGATTGTTAACACATATACAAAACAGTTACATAACTCGGTTGGATTGTTAACACAAGTACGTACGAGTTGCGTAACTCAGCTGGATTGCTAAAATACATATGTAAAAGTTACGTGACTCTGTTGGATTGTTAACACACATACGTATAAGTTACGTGACTCTGTTGCATTGTTAACACACATACGTAAAAGTTAAGTGACTCGGTTGGATTGTTAACATACATACATGAAAGTTATGTAAATCCATTGAATTGTTAACACACATACGTATGAGTTACGCAATTTGGTTGGATTATTACCACACATATGTAGGAGTTACGTAACTCGGTTTGATTGTTAACACACATACGTAAAAGTTATGTAACCCTGTTGGATTGTTAACAGACATACGTATGAGTTACTTAACTCGGTTGGATTGTTAACACTCATACATAAAAGTCACATAACTAGGTTTGATTGTTAACATACATAAGTAAAAGTTACATAACTGGGTTCGATTGTTAACACACATTCGTAAAATTTACATAACTCGGTTGGTTTGTTAAAACATACGTAAAAAGTACGTAACTCGGTTGGCTTGTTAACACAGATGCATAAAAGTTACATAACTCGGTTGGTTTGTTAACACAGATGCATAAAAGTTACATAACTCGGTTGGTTTGTTAAAACATACGTAAAAAATACATAACTCGTTTGGCTTGTTAACACAGATGCATAAAAGTTACATAACTCGGTTGGATTGTTAACACAGATGCATAAAAGTTACATAACTCGGTTGGATTGTTAACACAGATGCATAAAAGTTACATAACTCGGTTGGTTTGTTAAAACATACGTAAAAAATACATAACTCGTTTGGCTTGTTAACACAGATGCATAAAAGTTACATAACTCGGTTGGATTGTTAACACAGATGCATAAAAGTTACATAACTTGGTTGGTTTGTTAACCCGCATACGTAAAAGTTATTATAACTCTGTTGCATTGTTAACACAGATGCATAAAAAGTTACATGACTCGGTTGGTTTGTTAACCCGCATACGTAAAAGTTATTATAACTCTGTTGCATTGTTAACACAGATGCATAAAAAGTTACATGACTCGGTTGGTTTGTTAACCCACATACGTAAAAGTTACATAACACTGTTGCATTGTTAACACAGATGCATAAAAGTTACATAACTCGGTTGAATTGTTAACACACATTATGTAAAAGTTACATAACTCGGTTGGGTTGTTAACATACATACGTAAAATTGACATAACTCGGTTGGTTTGTTAACACAAATGCATAAAAGATACATATAACTCCTGGATTGTTAACACCGATGCATAAAAGTTACATAACTCGGTTGGATTGTTAAAACACATACGTAAAAGTTACATAACTCGGTTGGATTGTTAACACACATACGTAAAAGCTACGTAACTCTGTTGGATTGTTTACACACATACGTAAAAGTTACGTAACTAGAATGGATTGTTAACACACATGCGTATGAGTTACGTAATTCGGTTGGAATGTTAACACGTACATATGAGGCAATTTGTATTTAATCAAAAGACAGCCATTCCTTTGGCTTGGAACATTACTACAAAGCAATAGTTATTACTCGTCATAAATATCTTTAGAAATGATTAAAGAATATGGAGGATTACACACTACCTGCCATTGGAGATTAACTGGTTTTGGTATACCTACATTCATTTCCTTATTTCCTTTCCTCTCTGGGCACTTTTCACTGTTGGAGCTAATGGGCTTATAGTATCCTACTTTTCCAGCTAGGGTTGTTGCTTAGCAAATAATAATAATAATAATAATAATAATAATAATAATAATAATAATAATAATAATAATAATAATAATAATAATTGATACCAAGATGCACTAGTTTGACATTAATAACAGTTACATTAATGAAAAGGTACAACATAACATGTGAAAATAAACACTGCTTCTATTACTATATCATTGCTCTAAATTATATCTTATTTATGATTTTAATAAAGAGTTTCACACAAATGTAGATCTTCTTGGGTCAACAGGGAAAATGTTACTGATGAAACAATATTTGTGGTCACCATTCTGGAAAAAAAGCAAACTAGAATGGACTTAATATCAAGCTTAAGGGGATCCCGAACCCCACTCCAGCAGATCGCCAGGCAGGGACGTTTTTAATAGGTTACCACAACCCCGACTAGAATGTGAAATTGAATATGGTGATTTGAGATAATTTTGTCCAAACACTTATATGTTGAATAAATCAATAGTCAGCCTCTATTACTTGAAGTATCAGTCAATCTAAAAAAAAAAAAAAAAAAAAAAAAACAATCAAGTTCCTTCCCAAAAGAATCATGAGGGCTGAGACCACATTGGTCTCCATACTCAATTGCATTTGATACAGCATACTAAGAATAATAAGAAATACAATCCCCCATTTTCATTGGATTGAGGAAACCCCATTAGTTTTTGAATGACTATTTATATCCTATTCGAATTACAAGCTTAATACATTGAGATATGTTTGATATTTTAATTAGAACGGAAGAGGTTTTTTCTAGTAGATATTGCGGTACTTGTTATATCAGAAATTTAAAGGAAGAAAAAGAAAAGAGAGAAAAAAAAAACAGATTTTGTTTAACACCGGAGGGCTTAGAAAATATTCTTTATACTTCCTCTAAAAGATTCTCTCTCTCTCTCTCTCTCTCTCTCTCTCTCTCTCTCTCTCTCTCTCTCTCTCTCTCTCTCTCTCTCTCTGTGGAAATTATAATATAAACAGATGTGATACACGTAACTGAAAAGTATTGATAGTCAGATAATGTAGAAATAGGATATATATATATATATATATATATATATATATATATATATATATATATATATATATATATATATATATATATATATATATATATATATATATATGTATATATACATATATGTATATATATATATATATATATATATATATATATATATATATATATATATATATATATATATATATATATATATATATATATATATATAAATAACAGATTTTGAGCGAAGTAAAAATCTATTTTTGGGTGAGATGGCCATGTCGTCCTGATGGAAGTTCCTATAGGGTAGCTTCCTAGGGTATATTACAACTACGGCGATATTCCCAGAGAATTTACCTTAAGGTACCAGAATTCTAACTCCTGGAGCGAGTATCCCTCGTGAAAGGGATATCGCGACATATCAGAGGACGTATTCTTGACACGCCACATGGCAATCTGCATCCTGGACAGAGATTTCGTCTCGTAGGAGGGATTGGCAAGAAACGAATTCGGGAAAGAAAAAGGGGAGCCGCTCCCAAGGCTTCCCTATCCTCCGATTCGTATGCGTGCCTGGCGCCAATCCTGGCCCCATCTGTATTCCTTGTAGCGTACACGAGGTGCTACAGATTCTGTATGTAGGGAGGGGTCCTACAGCCCTTTCTTAGAAAGGCAAGGGCGGGTCCATCAGGACGACATGGCCATCTCATCCAAAAATAGATTTTTCGCTTCGCTCAAAATCCGTTTTTTGGGCTCAAGCCATGTCGTCCTGATGGAAGTGTACCAGAGCATTACTGCATCTGTGGATTCTCAGAACGTGTCGTACTCCCCGGATGTAATTTTTCCCGGTCGACTAGACCTAGAGACCTAAGATGTTACCGTTATACATCTTTTCAACTAACTATAAACCATGTTAGAGCTTCCTGTCCCCTACAGGGAAGAGTCCTACTAGACTCTGGAAAAGTCTCGAAGAGTACATATACCTATGTATGAATACCAGGCAAGCTAATATAGTGGTCTCGCCCTATATTAAGTAAAGCATAGTTTGTAAAGAACCACTGTGTCAATATTTAAATATCGACCAGTTCTCCGCACAATACGTAAAAGTTAAGTGACTCGGTTGGATTGTTAACATACATACATGAAAGTTATGTAAATCCATTGAATTGTTAACACACATACGTATGAGTTACGCAATTTGGTTGGATTATTACCACACATATGTAGGAGTTACGTAACTCGGTTTGATTGTTAACACACATACGTAAAAGTTATGTAACCCTGTTGGATTGTTAACAGACATACGTATGAGTTACTTAACTCGGTTGGATTGTTAACACTCATACATAAAAGTCACATAACTAGGTTTGATTGTTAACATACATAAGTAAAAGTTACATAACTGGGTTCGATTGTTAACACACATTCGTAAAATTTACATAACTCGGTTGGTTTGTTAAAACATACGTAAAAAGTACGTAACTCGGTTGGCTTGTTAACACAGATGCATAAAAGTTACATAACTCGGTTGGTTTGTTAACACAGATGCATAAAAGTTACATAACTCGGTTGGTTTGTTAAAACATACGTAAAAAATACATAACTCGTTTGGCTTGTTAACACAGATGCATAAAAGTTACATAACTAGGTTGGCTTGTTAACACAGATGCATAAAAGTTACATAACTCGGTTGGATTGTTAACACAGATGCATAAAAGTTACATAACTCGGTTGGTTTGTTAAAACATACGTAAAAAATACATAACTCGTTTGGCTTGTTAACACAGATGCATAAAAGTTACATAACTCGGTTGGATTGTTAACACAGATGCATAAAAGTTACATAACTTGGTTGGTTTGTTAACCCGCATACGTAAAAGTTATTATAACTCTGTTGCATTGTTAACACAGATGCATAAAAAGTTACATGACTCGGTTGGTTTGTTAACCCGCATACGTAAAAGTTATTATAACTCTGTTGCATTGTTAACACAGATGCATAAAAAGTTACATGACTCGGTTGGTTTGTTAACCCACATACGTAAAAGTTACATAACACTGTTGCATTGTTAACACAGATGCATAAAAGTTACATAACTCGGTTGAATTGTTAACACACATTATGTAAAAGTTACATAACTCGGTTGGGTTGTTAACATACATACGTAAAATTGACATAACTCGGTTGGTTTGTTAACACAAATGCATAAAAGATACATATAACTCCTGGATTGTTAACACCGATGCATAAAAGTTACATAACTCGGTTGGATTGTTAAAACACATACGTAAAAGTTACATAACTCGGTTGGATTGTTAACACACATACGTAAAAGCTACGTAACTCTGTTGGATTGTTTACACACATACGTAAAAGTTACGTAACTAGAATGGATTGTTAACACACATGCGTATGAGTTACGTAATTCGGTTGGAATGTTAACACGTACATATGAGGCAATTTGTATTTAATCAAAAGACAGCCATTCCTTTGGCTTGGAACATTACTACAAAGCAATAGTTATTACTCGTCATAAATATCTTTAGAAATGATTAAAGAATATGGAGGATTACACACTACCTGCCATTGGAGATTAACTGGTTTTGGTATACCTACATTCATTTCCTTATTTCCTTTCCTCTCTGGGCACTTTTCACTGTTGGAGCTAATGGGCTTATAGTATCCTACTTTTCCAGCTAGGGTTGTTGCTTAGCAAATAATAATAATAATAATAATAATAATAATAATAATAATAATAATAATAATAATAATAATAATTGATACCAAGATGCACTAGTTTGACATTAATAACAGTTACATTAATGAAAAGGTACAACATAACATGTGAAAATAAACACTGCTTCTATTACTATATCATTGCTCTAAATTATATCTTATTTATGATTTTAATAAAGAGTTTCACACAAATGTAGATCTTCTTGGGTCAACAGGGAAAATGTTACTGATGAAACAATATTTGTGGTCACCATTCTGGAAAAAAAGCAAACTAGAATGGACTTAATATCAAGCTTAAGGGGATCCCGAACCCCACTCCAGCAGATCGCCAGGCAGGGACGTTTTTAATAGGTTACCACAACCCCGACTAGAATGTGAAATTGAATATGGTGATTTGAGATAATTTTGTCCAAACACTTATATGTTGAATAAATCAATAGTCAGCCTCTATTACTTGAAGTATCAGTCAATCTAAAAAAAAAAAAAAAAAAAAAAAAAAACAATCAAGTTCCTTCCCAAAAGAATCATGAGGGCTGAGACCACATTGGTCTCCATACTCAATTGCATTTGATACAGCATACTAAGAATAATAAGAAATACAATCCCCCATTTTCATTGGATTGAGGAAACCCCATTAGTTTTTGAATGACTATTTATATCCTATTCGAATTACAAGCTTAATACATTGAGATATGTTTGATATTTTAATTAGAACGGAAGAGGTTTTTTCTAGTAGATATTGCGGTACTTGTTATATCAGAAATTTAAAGGAAGAAAAAGAAAAGAGAGGAAAAAAAACAGATTTTGTTTAACACCGGAGGGCTTAGAAAATATTCTTTATACTTCCTCTAAAAGATTCTCTCTCTCTCTCTCTCTCTCTCTCTCTCTCTCTCTCTCTCTCTCTCTCCTCTCTCTCTCTCTCTCTCTCTCTCTCTCTCTGTGGAAATTATAATATAAACAGATGTGATACACGTAACTGAAAAGTATTGATAGTCAGATAATGTAGAAATAGGATATATATATATATATATATATATATATATATATATATATATATATATATATATATATATATATATATATATATATATATATACATATATGTATATATATATATATATATAATATATATATATATATATATATATATATATATATATATATATATATATATATATATATATATATATATATATATATATATATATATATATATATATATATATATATATATATATATATATATATATAAATAACAGATTTTGAGCGAAGTAAAAATCTATTTTTGGGTGAGATGGCCATGTCGTCCTGATGGAAGTTCCTATAGGGTAGCTTCCTAGGGTATATTACAACTACGGCGATATTCCCAGAGAATTTACCTTAAGGTACCAGAATTCTAACTCCTGGAGCGAGTATCCCTCGTGAAAGGGATATCGCGACATATCAGAGGACGTATTCTTGACACGCCACATGGCAATCTGCATCCTGGACAGAGATTTCGTCTCGTAGGAGGGATTGGCAAGAAACGAATTCGGGAAAGAAAAAGGGGAGCCGCTCCCAAGGCTTCCCTATCCTCCGATTCGTATGCGTGCCTGGCGCCAATCCTGGCCCCATCTGTATTCCTTGTAGCGTACACGAGGTGCTACAGATTCTGTATGTAGGGAGGGGTCCTACAGCCCTTTCTTAGAAAGGCAAGGGCGGGTCCATCAGGACGACATGGCCATCTCATCCAAAAATAGATTTTTCGCTTCGCTCAAAATCCGTTTTTTGGGCTCAAGCCATGTCGTCCTGATGGAAGTGTACCAGAGCATTACTGCATCTGTGGATTCTCAGAACGTGTCGTACTCCCCGGATGTAATTTTTCCCGGTCGACTAGACCTAGAGACCTAAGATGTTACCGTTATACATCTTTTCAACTAACTATAAACCATGTTAGAGCTTCCTGCCCCCTACAGGGAAGAGTCCTACTAGACTCTGGAAAAGTCTCGAAGAGTACATATACCTATGTATGAATACCAGGCAAGCTAATATAGTGGTCTCGCCCTATATTAAGTAAAGCATAGTTTGTAAAGAACCACTGTGTCAATATTTAAATATCGACCAGTTCTCTGCACAATACTTGTATTGGACAAAGGTTTTATATCCGTATAGGAGGAAAACCAATGCAACATAGCTTGCATAAAGGAACAATTCTATTAGAATTATCCCAGATAAGGTACATAGAATGAATGCTCAATTATACCAATAAATTGACACAGGTGAAGGAGACGCAAGGTTCTCAAGAACCAGTTTATTGACAGGCAATAAATAGACAGGTTAACCACAATTATATATATATATATATATATATATATATATATATATATATATATATATATATATATATATATATATATATATATATATATATACATAAGAAGAGGATAACCCAAAACTTTAAGCATAAGTATGATAGTAAACAGAGCTTGTTTGTCTGAAAGAAAAACATTAAATGCCACTTTTAAGATACCGAGGTATCAAAGTCATAAAAGTCTGTATTACAAATCAATGACATTAGCGTTAGAAACGCTTGGCACACATGTCTGCTCTTATGCTAGGCTCACCTTCGGAAATGGAACAGTCTACATAGGCAACACAGTGCCCTCACTTAGTTTGTAGTACAGTATGTAACTACACACTCACCCTGGAATTAATCGTCCCAATTAAGACCACTGTTCCTCGCAGAGTTAAACAGTAGGGTTAACACCGCGACCCACTGCTACCACATATCTCTTTAGTTCCTCTACTTGCTTCGCATAGTGGCGAAAGAACACTCTGGAAGACTTCCAGCCAGTGTATGAACGGAGATGTTCAAAATCCATACAATTAAAGAAATTTAAGGATGAGGCAACTTTCCTCGGATCGTGACCTGCGGGTGTATTGTCAGGATCCGCTCTGCGAATAAAATATGTGATTTTCGCTCTGAGTTGATTCAGAGATAAATTTGAGCCTGATGTTTCTCCCCTGAATAGTTGACCACCCTTGAAGTCTGAAGTTCTATGAAGATAGACCTTTAGGCATTCTACTGGACATAGAGATGCATCTTCTTTCAGAGGGCAGATTCTCCAGGGACCCCACCTGTTGGTGGGTAACTCATTCTTGGCAAGAAACGTAGGATCCGGAAACAGGTTCAGTTCTCCCCCAACCAGGAACTGAACACGACCTGCCTCTCTCGAGAGGCTAAAATCTCACTAACCCTGTCCCCGGACGCGAGTGCAAAATAGGAAAATAACTTTTTGTGTCAAATCCTTTAACGCACACTCTTCATTGCTCAACAGAGAAGCGAAATGAAGAACTTGTCTAAAGACCATGAAATGGGCTTTGGAGGTGCTGAAGGTCTGAGCCTAGCACAGGTTTTCGGAACTTCATTAAAGATCTCGTTACCTAGGTCGACCTGGAAGGCATATAGAATGGGTCTTGTCAAAGCAGACTTACACGCTGAAATCGTGTTAGCTGCCAATCCTTGACCATTGAGTTGGAGAAGAAAGATAAGCAGAAGTCTGTCAAGATATCCTGCGGATTCTTCGCCTTGACAAAAGGCCACCCATTTTCTCCAAGATGACTCATATTGCCTTCTAGTAGATTTGCACTTATATTCCTCAAGGAAGTCTATGCTGGCTTTCGAAATCCCGAAACGCTTTTTCACCGCTAGGGAGAGAAAATCATGAGCTGCAGGGTCCGGGTTTTCTGTAATGAAGCGCAGACAGTTGACTTCTGGACTCGCTGGGTCAGAACTGGATCTGGTAGCGGTACAAACTTCAGCTACAGTTCCAATGCCAGGAGGAACCACACGCTGTTCGGCCACTTGTGGGCCACTATTGCCGCTACCCCTTGAAGGATCTCAGTTTGTTGAGGACCATCAACAGAAGGTTGTGAAGAGGGAACAGATAAATCTTGGACCATCTGTTCCAGTCGAGGGACATCGCGTCCACTGCTTCCGCTAAGGGATCCTCGTACGGGGCAAGTACAGGGGCAACTTCTTGTTGTCTTTCGTCGCAAAGAGGTCTATCTGCAGTTCTGGGACTGATTCAGAATGAAGGAGAATGATCCTGCGTCTAAGGACCATTCCGACTCTATCGGTGTGAACCTGGATAGAGCGTCCGCTGTCACATTGCGGACTCTTTGAAGGTGAACTGCCGACAGGTACCACTTCTTCTTTTCCGCCAATCGGAAGACGGCCAACATCACCTGGTTGAGAGGTGGTGACCTCGATCCTTGTCGATTCAAGTATCTCACAACTACCTCGCTGTCCATCACCAACCTTATGTGGATCAAGTGACGCGGGGAGACTTTCTTTAACCCTGGATAGGTACGGTGGGTCGTCCGCGACCCCGAGCGTAAAAAAAAAAACCAGGTTTTTCTCACGTGAGTCACCCCCGTGACTGAATTTGTGGGTGATCGACCTGCAATAGGTGTCTCTCCTACACGCTCTACTAGTGTCCAGATGTGCATTGTTGTAGCTGTACTCCTTCCCCGATTTCTGAGACGTGTCGGGGTCGAGCGCGACCGAGTTTACCCTTCTAAGGTAATTTGCATAATTATCAAAGTTATTACGTATTATGAAATTGTCGTAGAATGGTGCAACTTGTATAGGTTATCAGTTGTGGAAAGTCTTGGTGGATTGTTTGGCTACCATGTGCATGATTTTTGTTTTAGTTAAAATGTCGTTCATTACCACGAGGACCATTTTACCGCGAGTGCCCCTTTTTCATTTTTTATCATTTTTTTGCCAAGTCATTTTTCCGTAAGATATTGCCAAATAGTGTCATAAAACTTTTGCTTTTTTAGTGTTAGAAAGTGTGTCTAGATGATCTGGCTACCATGCGTGACTTTGTTTTTGTCAGATACGACGTAGTTATTGGTATATTGGGTATTTAACTCCGGTTGACAATTTCTGTTTTTTTTTTCAATATTTGTAAAAATTTACTACGTAGTAAGGAATTGCCGTATATTATTGATTTTTTTTCATGTTTATGTGTTAGAAAGTGTGCCTTGATGGTTGGGCTAACACGTGCATGTCTTTTTTTTTATCTGAGATGCCGTATATTAGAATGTTGGGCATTTTACCGCGAGTGCCCCTTTTTCATTTTTTTTTTCATTTTTTTGCCTAGTCATTTTTCCGTAAGATATTGCCAAATAGTGTCGTAAAACATTTGCTTTTTTAGTGTTGGAAAGTGTGTCTAGATGATCTGGCTACTCATGCGTGACTTTGTTTTTGTCAGATACGACGTAGTTATTGGTATATTGGGTATTTAACTGCGGTTGCCAATTTCTGTTTTTTTTTCAATATTTGTAAAAATTTACTACGAAGTAAGGAATTGCCGTATATTATTGATTTTTTTTTCATGTTTATGTGTTAGAAAGTGTGCCTTGATGGTTGGGCTAACACGTGCATGTCTTTTTTTTTATCTGAGATGCCGTATATTAGAATGTTGGGCATTTTTCCGCGAGTGCCCCTTTTTATTTGTTTTGCATTTTTTTGCTTAGTCATGTTACCGTAAGGAATTGGCAAGTAGTGTCGCAAAACTTATATTTTTATAGTGTTGGAAAGTGTTTCTAGATGATCTGGCTACCCATGCCTATTTTTTTTTTAGCCAGATATAGCGTATATATAGGTATGTGTTCGATTTTCCTGTGATTGCTATTTTTTCGTTTTTTTTCCCATTTCTTTCAAAATTACTACGTACTAAGGAACTATCACAGAGTAATGATTCATTTAGATGTTTATTTGTCGGAAAATGTGCCTTGATGGTTCGCCTAGCACGTGGCTGAATTTTTTTTTTCTGAAATGCCGTATATTAGAATGTTAGCCATTTTTCCCGCGAGTGCCCCTTTTTATTTGTTTTGCATTTTTTTTTGCTTAGTCATGTTACCGTAAGGAATTGGCAAGTAGTGTCGCAAAACTTATATTTTTATAGTGTTGGAAAGTGTTTCTAGATGATCTGGCTACCCATGCCTATCTTTTTTTTAGCCAGATATGGCGTATATATAGGTATGTGTTCGATTTTCCGGTGATTGCCATTTTTTCGTTTTTTCCATTTCTTTCGAAATTACTACGTACTAAGGAACTATCACAGAGTAATTATTCATTTAGATGTTTATTTGTCGGAAAATGTGCCTTGATGGTTTGCCTAGTACGTGGCTGAAATTTTTTTTTCTGAAATGCCGTATATTAGAATGTTGGCCATTTTTCCGCGAATGCCCCTTTTTATTTGTTTTGCATTTTTTTGCTTAGTCATGTTACCGTAAGGAATTGGCAAGTAGTGTCGCAAAACTTGTATTTTTATAGTGTTGGAAAGTGTTTCTAGATGATCTGGCTACCCATGCCTATCTTTATTTTTAGCCAGATATGGCGTATATATAGGTATATGTTCGATTTTCCTGCGATTGCCACTTTTTCGTTTTTTCTCATTTCTTTCAAAATTACTACGTACTAAGGAACTACAACAGAGTAATGATTCCTCTAGATGTTTATTTGTTGGAAAATTTTTTGGGGTCAGAATTTTAATTTTATAGTCGTAAAATAATCGACAATTATCCAGCAACCCACCATACAATTTTTATGCATATCCAAGAATAATTAGATTAGTAAATAACACCTTGAAATTGACATACCCTTCCTACATTTC
Organism: Palaemon carinicauda; assembly: GCF_036898095.1. Taxonomy (NCBI): domain Eukaryota; kingdom Metazoa; phylum Arthropoda; class Malacostraca; order Decapoda; family Palaemonidae; genus Palaemon; species Palaemon carinicauda. The sequence continues at coordinate 36,436,292 of NC_090731.1, read as the reverse complement.
AAGTGGCAGATTAGGGAGTCTGAGTCAGTGTGGTTGGCGGCCATTTTGTGGACATATCCGAAGCGTAAGTTGCCCTATCTATATATATTCTTGTTCCCTATAGAATTTGTGATATTTTGGTATATTTTTACCTGCATAAATATCATATTAATTATTAAATATATGTATTTTTTTACGAAATTTCTAAGTACTCAAAAAATTACCTTTAGATATGGCCCCTAATATAAATGTAATTTACAAAATAATGAAGATTTTTTTACATATTTCTATTTTAGGATAACATATGTTTATTCCCTAAAAAATTAGCCATTTCCTATTTCATTTGGGTACCCAAAAAAATTCATGAAATTTGGACAATTTTTTTTGGCCAAAAAAAGTTACCCTTTTTTTCTCATTTCAGATCTTCACCTCCATGGGTCTGACTTCATCCAAAATACATCAAGATGTGTCCTAAACATTCAAGAATCAATTCCTAAAAGGATTTGTGTATATATGTATAAACTTTTTTTTATGAATTTTTATGTAAGGTCTTTTTTTTCTACTTAATTTTTAAAAATATTTATAATAAATAGTTTTTCTGCAGATGAGTAGTATTTCTCTTTACAGTTGTTTTGAGCATTCATTGAATTTTTTTTTTTGGCAAAAGAAAAAAAGGAGGTTACTGCAAAAACTGATTTTTCAAGAATTTTTTTTGCCGCCGGGGTCGTGCGCGTCCGAGTATACCCTTAAATGGGTGTCCGAGGAGCGTACCTATCCAGGGTTAAGGTAAGGAGCACTGCCTTAGCTTCTAGAAAGTTTTATGTGAAAGGTCTTGAATAGCTTGGACCAAGTCCCCTGAACTTTTTTCCGATGAGAGTGACCTCCCCATCCCTCCTTCGAGGCGTCTAAGTGCATCGTCACCGACGGGGGAGGTGGCTGAAGAAGAACAGATTTCTTTAGATGTCTGGCTTAGGACTTGTTGAGTGGCGACAAGTCCAGAATGACTCTGAGCTTTTCCGAGTCTTTCTTGAGAACACAAAACAGCCTCCCTTAGAAATTGATGGGCTTCACCCTTCGGATCACCTTTTTTCTCCAACAGTTCTTGAACGTACTCCTCCATAACGGGGGTGGAGTGTTGGAAAAACCGAAGGCACGGGGGTGGAGTGCTGTACCAGCTCCCGCCCAGTCCATTCTTGAGTAGGCTGTGGGCCCAGGGATCGAAGGTCCACCGATCCCGAATTTTCTGGGGCTCATGTGATGCTGCAAGCCTCTGCATCTGCAGTTCCATTGCAGCCGCCTTCTCCTGATTCTCCTTCTGCATTTGTTGGATCATTCCAACAATAGAAGAGAGGGCCTGTCCCAGCTCTACTGGGAGACCGGCCGATGTTGAGTGAATAGGCTCCGGAATCTGAACCGGAGTAGCCGACACCTCGTCGACGTCTACCTCTACAACGTCTGGGGCTTGAACTTCATCCTGGGCTTCTGCCAGGAGGTCTTCCTCCGGACACTCGTCCACATCAGACATCCTGTCATCTAACTGGATGTCTTGCATCGCGACCTCGACTTCAGCATCCACCTGGATCTGAACTTAGGGGATCTCCTCTTGAGGCTGGGGAATCACTGCATCAGCTGATGCCTTAGAGAAAAGATACGCCCTCATCTTCTCACTTCGAAGATAAGGGCCAGAAGTGTTCTTTTGGAAGCCCCTTACCCAGGTACGAAGCTTCTTCCTAGCTATATCCCTTGATTCCTCCGTCCTAGGGGAATCAAAGGTCTCAGTAATCAGGTTAGTGCACACAGTACATACATGAGGGTCCCAATACCGGAGATCATCCTTGGAGACAGCGTATGCTGCGTGTCTCCTACAAAACTCATGTCCGCAGAGGTTCTTGCTGCGGACGTTGCAGAAAGCACTTCCGCACTTCGGAGTGTCCTTCTGTAAAGAGAAGAAATTTCCATGAGTATCAAGTGAACTATGTATCACTGGATATGCATAGCATAGCATAACAATTCATAAAGGAAAGACACACACTTGTGTTTCCCTCACAACCCATTGTTGCAGCCTTCCAGATAATAAAATCAAATGGTTAATCTCTTCTAGAGTAACCAATGCAAGGTTTCCAGAGGAAACAGGTGGAGCTCACACCTAAGCAATGATTTTAAAATCCTGGATAATAGACAGGAAAGAACTCACTTTCCTATCTGTAGGGCAACAGCAAAGGGATGTGCAAGAAAACACAATAGTGTTAGAACACACAGTGCTGTACCAAAACCCTTACCATAGTTTTCTTCTTACTGTATATGTTATACTGAAGAATACTAGTACAGTATAGGGGGATGCGTGCCGGCCGGCACTTGCCGGCCGGCACACACCATAACTAGCTTTAAAGTATACTACTTAACAGCTATAAGGCGGCAGCACTCTGGTTCAAATGCATGTGCCGGCCGGCAGCAACTGCCGGCCGGCAACAGCCAATGTCGGCAGGCAATGGCTGCTGGCCGGCAACTACACAAGGTAGTACCCAGCTCCCGGCCACACTCTTGGTGACCGGCAGACAAGGGCTGACATAAGCCGGCCGGCAAAGGTACAAGACAGATGCCAGCCGGCAGCAAAAGAACCAGAGGACTACACCTGCCCGGCTGCCGGCCTAGTCGGGTCAGGTACAGCACTAGAAGAAAAATAGAATGGATGCCGGGATGAGAGTGTACACAACCTCCAAGCCCGGCAATCCGAAAGAGTGCATATAAGGAAGGGGAGAATCTAATTTAGGCTTCCTGACCAATGCCGTCTGGCTCTACAGGCAGGCATGGATGAGGGACCAAGAGAGGTCCGGGCAGCACTCAAAAATATAAGACCCTTGCCGGCCGGCAGCTCTGCCGGCCGGCAAGGGACTGAGTCAATTCCACATCCTAACCTATACTAGGTCCAGATGTAGAACGACGTACAGTACAGTAATGGCTAGGCCATTACGGAGAAAGAGGGGGAAGGGACAAGAGGGTCCTACCAACCTTGCTTTAGTGATAGATCACCCACAGCCAAGAAACTTATCTTAGCCTAAGGGAGATCTAAGGGGGAAGGCCAGCAATACTTGCCAGCTCCCAGAGCACCAAAGTAAGGAAGGTGTTGCTATTCCCAGGGAAAGAAACTTATCCTCCCCTGAGAACAGCAACAAGGACTAGTCTGGTAGATCACAAAAGAAGGGATCAAATCCACAGAAACCTTCGGTAGTGACCTAAGGAGGCTAAGCCCCCTTTGTCTGTGTCAGGCCAGCGAGGGAGACTCTGCCCCAAGCCAGACAAACACAGACTCAGACAAAAAAACTCTGTTGTTTTGTCCCTCTTTGAACCACACTACAGGAACAGGAAGGTACAGTAACACCCCAGTATAGTTTTATCGAAAATAAATTCGGAAAAAACCACTTAGGGATAAGCCCAAGGCTTAAACAGAGGGAAAGGGATTGCATACCTTCTCCGAAGAAAAGAAAGCAACCGGGGAGTATGATAAAGTATACTAAGGCTCCATAAGCAATTTAGCCT
>NC_090731.1:36418395-36423395 GCF_036898095.1 Palaemon carinicauda | reverse complement strand
CCCCCTTCCTTCAACATCTCAGCTTTCACACCATCCATACCAGATGCTTTTCCTACTCTCGTTTCATCTAGTGCTCTCCTCATTTCCTCTATTGTAATCTCTCTCATTCTCATCTCCCATCACTGGCACCTCAACACCTGGAACAGCAATTATATCTGCCTCCCTATTATCCTCAACATTCAGAAAACTTTCAAAATATTCTGCCCACCTTTTCCTTGCCTCCTCTCTTTTTAACAACCTTCCATTTCCATCTTTCAATGTCTCTTCAAATCTTGCGCCAGCCTTCCTTACTCTCTTCACTTCTTTCCAAACTTCTTCTTATTCTCTTCATATGACTGACCCAATCCCAGACCCCACCTCAGGTCAGCTGCCCTCTCTGCCTCACGCACCTTGCGCTTTACTTCCACATTTTTCTCTCTATATTTTTCATACTTCTCTATACTATTACTCGGCAGCCATTCTTCAAAAGCCCTCTTTTCCTCTTCCACTTTTACCTTCACTCCGTCATTCCACCATTCACTGCCCATCCTCATGCTGCCTCCAACAACCTTCTTGCCACATACATCACTTGCAATCCCAACAAAATTTTCTTTTACTAACTTCCACTCCTCCTTTAAATTATCAGTTTCTCATACTCTCACCTCGTCATATGCCATTTTCAACCTTTCCTGATATTTACTTTTTACCCCCGGTTTTATTAGCTCTTCAATCCTCACTAGCTCTCTTTTACATCCACCTACTCTATTCCCCCACTCTTTTGCTACAACTAATTTTCCTTCCACCAAAAAATGATCAGACATACCGTTAGCCATACCCCTAAACACGTGCACGTCTTTCAATCTTTCAAATTTTCTTTTAGTTATCAACACTTAATCCATTAATGCCCATTCTACTACTCTTCCATTTGCCACTCTTACCCACGCTTACTTATTTTTATCTTTCTTTTTAAAAAAGCTATCATTTATTACCATCTCTTGCTCAACACACATATCTACCAGTCTCTCACCACTCTCATTTTCACCTGGTACGCCATACTTCCCAATGACACCTTCTACCACTCCAGTGCCCACTATAGCATTTAAGTCACCCATGACAACTACATAATTCCTTCTACCCAGTCCTTCTACACACCTAGGTAATTCATTCCAGAACTCATTCCGCTTTTCTTCACTTTTCTCACTACCTGGCCCATACACACTGACAAACGCCCAACATTCCCTACCCAACCTAACCCTTACCCACATTAACCTAGATGATATCTCCTTCCATTCCACTACTTTACCTGTCAACCATTCACTCAGCAATAAAGCCACACCCTCTCTCACTCTTCACCTTTCAATCCCAGACACTCTACCAGACATTTCACCAAACATCACATAACCCTTTCCTTTCATCTTTGTCTCACACAAGGCCAATACATCCATCCTTCTATTCTAAACATACTTCCAATCTCAAATCTTTTACTCTCTATCGTACTACATCCACGCACATTCAAACACCCCAAAACTAGAGTGTAGGGAGCAGTCACTCTCCCCCAAGCTCCATCTCTTTGTTGATGCCTCGTAGGATTTTTATACAGGAGAGGGGGTTCCCAGCCCCCTCGTCCCGTCCCTTTTAGTCGCCTCTTACGACACGCAGGGATAACATTGGCGCTTCTCTAATTTTGGCCGCGGGGGCATAAAAACAATATATATATATATATATATATATATATATACCGTATTTTCCGTGTGATAAGACGCACATTTTTTCACGAAAATTTACCCCCAAAATCACCCTGCGTCTTAACACTTGAGAAAAAGTTGTATAAGGGACTTTGACACCCTTCAAACATCCAACTATTGACATACAAGCACTCAAACTGACGAGAGATATAATATAACCCTAAAATTATCATTCCTGTGTAGTAAATTCATTTATTTTTATATTGCACTTCCTTTCATGAAGTGCAGTAGCAATTTTTTTGTTCTATTTACTTTTCTTTTGTAATCAGCTGATGACTCGCTAACCCCCTTCTACAAGCAAACATGCCAATTAATGGTCTCGGAGCAGACGACGCTGACATAGTTGTTTATGCAGTATATAAAATATCAACAAAATATGAGAAAATATATATTATCTATTTTCTCCTATTTTGTTGATATTTGTAATAAAGCAATATATTGATAATGACTTTGTTGCCCGAGTCACGAAATAATACTAACAGACGTTTGCTGAATATGACCTTGGAAAAACTTTTGTTGATTGCAGTATTACCAATTTGCAGAAAATTAACTAGACCTAGAATCACATAAACAGTAGCAAAATTATTCCACCCAAAAGAATGTCTAGATTTCTTTAATAAATAATTACATTTTGTGTGTGAAAATTTTTAGGCTATATGTGGAATTTTGGAAATAGTACTAGAATTTTACCTCTTTAACATAATTTTATGCACCTTTGGTAACGCTGCTTTCCTGTAAACAACACTTGAAACACCAAACACTCTGACTTAACGTGTAGTTGTGGTGGAAACTAGGACTGCTTTAGTGGTTTCTTATATGAATATGTAATAATATTGGGATAATTGGCATATAGCTAATTATTATTAACTTAAACATTCCATAATTCACCCAAAATAAAAAAAGTTACTGTGCAAGACAATAATCACGCTAGAGTCACTGACTAGGGATTTGTGCTAAGAAATTTTTTCAATCCTAATTTTTTTTTCTAAAACTGCCTTGCTAATTTCAGGGTGCGTCTTATGACACAGGAAATACGGTATATATATATATATATATATATGTGTGTGTGTGTGTGTATGTATATATAATTATATATATATATATATATATATATATATTGTCTTAGTTTGACATGTACGTAATCTGGAAAAGAATTTGGTAACCTATGTCGTAATAGTAGGCCTATCGTCGACACACGAACTATATTATACAGGGGGCCATGGTCTCTCATGCAAAATGAAGCTTTCCTGTATGGAAATAAAAGGTAGTTCTATTAGGAAGGCAGTTTTGTGAAATCCCTATATTTTTTGTGCAATGAAATTCGTATATATGAATAAATTCACCATATATATTGTATCAAAGCTATGATGAATTTGTAATTGATACATAATTTTACCACATCGTTTTAAGCTGTATTAAAGAGAGACATAATATTTTCCCTTATAATTTTTATTTAGAAATCTCGTTCATTTTAATTTTAGACATCTTATCCTAACATATTTTCCATTTCCTTATTTTATTTTCTCACTTCCCTTCCCTTCCCAGCTTTTTCTTATTCAAACTCAGTCGTGGAAGACTCTTTAAATCTCTCCTTTTACCAGCATTTTACACATAGGTTTTCCCTTCTACTAGGATTTTATACGCTATTTTTTCTAATAGCATTTCATACATGAGATTTTTCTCCTACTATTTATCTCATACATAAATTGTATCGCTTACTAATATATCATACATGACTTTTTTCTTTTAAATAGCATTTCATACGTAAGGTTTTACTTCTACTAGCCTCCAACATTTCATACATGAGGTTTACATTCTACTATAATTTCATACAATAGTTTTTCCATCTACAAACATTTCATACATGAGTTTCCCTTCTACTAAAATTCCATACATGTAATTTTCCTTCTACTAGAATTTCATTCATTAGATTTTCCTTCTACTAGAATTTCATTCATTAGATTTTCCTTCTACTATCATTTCGTACAAGAGTTTTTCCATTTACTAGTATTCTATACATGAGTTTTTCTTTCTAATAGCATTTCATATATGAGTTTTTCTTTCTACTAGCATTTAAATGATGAGTGTTTCATTCTACCAACCTATCATATATGAGGTATCCTTCTACTAGCATTTCATACATAGGTTTTTTTCCCTCTACTAACATTTCATACATGAGTTTTTTCTTCTGCTAGCATTTCTTACATGAGTTTTTCTTTCTACTAACATTTCATAAATGAGCTTTCCTTCTATTAATATTTCACAAATGAGTTTTTCCTTTTACTGGTATTTCATACATGGGTGTTTCATTATACTAACATTTCATACACAAGTTGTTCCTTCTACTAGCATTATTATTTTATGTATGAGTTTTTCCTTCTACTAAAATTTCATACATGGGTTTTTCCTTCCACCATCATTTCATACACGAGTTTTTTCTTTTGCTAAAATTTCATAAAAATTTCCTTCTATTAACATTTCTTACTTGAGTTTTTCCTTTTACAAGCATTCTATACATGAGAGTTTAATTCTAACAACATATCATTCTTGAGGTTTTACTTCTATTAGCATTTCATACACAAGTTTTTCCTTTTACTAACATTTCATACATGAGATTATCCTTTTGCTAGCATTTCATTCATAAGTTTAAATTTTACTAACACTTCATACACGAGCCTTTCCTTTTACTACCATTCTATACACAAGTTTTTCATTTTACTAACATTTCATATATGAGTTTTTTCTTCTACCATCATTTCATACATATTTTTTTCATTCTAATAACATTTCATACACGAGTTTTTACTTCTGCTAGCATTTCATACATGAGTTTTTCCTTTTATTAGGATTTCATAAATGGCCTTTCCTTCTATTATTATTTCATATATGAGTTTTTCCATTTACTCGCATTTCATACATGAGAGTTTAATTCTAACAACATATCATGCCTGATTTTTTCCTTCCACTGTCATTTCATACATATGTTTTTCCTTTCACTATCATTTCATACATGAGTTTTTTCATTCTGCTTTCATTCCATACATGAGTTTTCCCTTCTAATAACCTTTCATAAATGAATTTTTCCTCATAATAATATTTCATGCAGGAGTTCCTTTTACTAGCATTTCACACATGAGTTTCATTCTACCAACATGTCATACATGTGTTTTTCCTTCTACTAACACTTCATTCATGAGTTTTTCCTTCTACTAGAATTTCATACACGAATTTATCCTTTCATAATATGAGTTTTTCCCCTTTATTAGCATTTCATAA
>NC_090731.1:36400895-36408395 GCF_036898095.1 Palaemon carinicauda | reverse complement strand
GCCTCAGACATATAAAAGTATGTCTGATGTTTGGCCTGTATCATTCCATCATTATGCTAGCCTGTGTAGATTGGTAATGGTAGGATATTTTTGTGTGATCGCTCACAGCAAACCAAGCTAGTATGAGTTAGCCATAACTAATTCAGCTTTCACCACGTTCAGGTATTCCAACTCAGAAAGAGATAATAATCATAAAAATATTTAAGATAATCACTCTATATATATATATATATATATATATGTGTGTGGAATTTTAAAGGCAAGTAACCGGCAAGCCATGAAATGAAAATAGAGAAGCATTTTGAATGTCATATTGGCTGATATGAGAAAATGACGAGATATCACCAGTCAATTCGTAAAAGGTGTCATGACCAGAGTCATTAACTTCCCTGCGGTAGAACATTTTTTTATTGTTTAATGTTTCAATAGTGTGCAAACTTATTCATGTCTTGTGAAGCCACAAAGAAATTTGCAATGTGGAATGTTTACGTATCTTTCATCGTATTCTTTGTAATCAAATAATCTACATAAAGTTTGTTGTAAAGAAAATACTTCCTTAGGTCTCAGCAATTATATTTCTAAGGTCGCTCATGAATGGCAGAGGCAAGGGACAGTGACATTCCCCCAGCAAGCAGGGCAATGCCCTGGACAATGACCATATATACATATGATCAGCACCCAAGCCCCTTCTCCTCCCAAGTTAGGACCAAGGAGGGCTGATAACTCAGCAGATAGACCTATAGGCTCCCCCATACACCCCCATCACCCCCATCCTTAGCTCACAAGGATGGAGAGGTTACAGTAACCAAAGGAACTATAGAGTTTAAGAGGGATTCGAACACAAGTCTGGCATTCGCCAGTTAGGGACGTTTCCACATCAGCCACCACAACTCATGTTGTTATTATTAAGAAAATACTGGTTTTAATCTATTGGAGAAAATTATATAATTATTCGTCTTTGTTTTAGAAGAATACTAGTAATCATTTTCTCGTAATCATCGTACTTTGGGTAAATAAATGTACATAGTTTTTCCTTTATATTGTTTTTGTTTTGGTGACCGTTACTTGGATACAGTGATATATATATATATATATATATGTTTATAATATATATATATATATATATATATGTATATATATATATATATATATATTCGTATATATATACTAACTTAGATGTGACTTACAAAACTTACAAAAGGTAGATTCTCGAGAAGAAAAAGGACTTTACCCTATTTAAACTCTTATATTTATCCCCAAAGCAAATAAGAAACTACGTCTGAAGAAACCACTAGTAATAACAGACCTTTCAGCTCTAACCATAAAAACTTCATTAACAGAAGTCGTACTCCCAAAACCCTGCATTTCAAACCTTTCTCCGCCAGCAAACTTCTTCTTAATAGAATCAATCTCACTCTTGTACGCTCTTTGTACTCTGTATATGGAAGGGAATTCCCCTTGCAATACCGTTCAACATCCACTTCAATCCCTCCGTCCTCTCCTACTCCTACCTCTTAATATTACCTTGTCGCATGAATTTTGCGAATGTGGTTCCATTCTCCATTCTTTTTTCTTCTTTTAATATAGTGATATATCTTAAAAATTATATCAGAAGGCATTTTGTGGCATGTTTTGGATAAATTCTAACATTTTCACAAACAACCCAAAAAATACACAAGGGTTGAATTAGATATAGAAAGAGATATTTACATAAGTACACACGTAAAAAATGCACAGATATAAATATACATACATACATACACACACACACACAAACATATATATATATATATATATATGTATATATATAATATATATACGTATATTTTATTATATATATATATATATACGTATATATATATATATATATGTATGTATATATATATATATATATGTATGTATATATATATATATATATGTATGTATAATATATATATATATATATGTATGTATATATATATATATATATATATATGTATGTATGTATGTATGTACTATGTATGACCTGATATCACAGTATCTGAATCAAATGAAAACGTTCAATGCGACCGCTCGATCACGCTTTTGAATAAAAAGTAAAAAGAAAGAGAAAAATAAAAGCTGAGAACAATACATGAAATCAGAGCTAACTATTATTTTACTGGCACTCCGTCCGATATCTTGAGGGAAATCGATGGACATAATAGTTTCTGGTAACATTAACTGAACTACTCAGAATTGTTAGGGGTTTTTAAAGCCTTACTTGATTTATCTGATTAATAATGAACCGAGGGAAATCATTTGATTTCATCAAAGGTTACTTACTCCAATCTAAAATCTTTCTATTATGGGTAGGATACTCATACCATAACATCAATATGATTTGGTCTTTTACTTGAGGAAATTTCTTAACACGTTATTTTGCTTAATTTCTCAACACGTTATTTTGCTCATTTACTTGTGAGAATAATACATATCCTTGGTTCGCAATTGAAAGAGTATTCTTCGTTTGTTGTTCTTTATTTCTTGATTATTGCTGAGAAGATTTCGGGTCTTTTGGAAGCTTCTAAGGCAAGATATTTCTTATTGAATAACCGTGCGTTTTTACAAACTTATATTCATAATTACCAAAGCCTAGAATCTCTATATAGTATTTATTGTTTTGAGCGTATCCTGATTTGATACCTAAAGGAATATTGAACTGGATATTGAACAAGTAGATTAATTAAAGCCAAACATCCCAAATTAACGTTATCGTGGAAAAGAATATCAACCTTGATTGATAATGAAGATGCCTTGAGTGTATATACATCGAGACATGCCAGCAATATTCAGATAATGATAAAAACGAGACATTTGTCCTGATTAATGTCATATATCTGGATTCATGAAGCTTCACCAACACACAACAGTTTTCTACCAGGATAAAGAAAATATGTGTAAATAATGTGAAAAGGAAGATTGTGATCTAAGACTACGTCATTTATTCCTAAATGTTGATGTCCCTATTTGTCAAATGGTTTTTTTAGAAGCGTTGATTTTGGTGATTACGTAATTGGTCCGATGAGTAGGAGGTAAGATCATTTTATCATTGGTAAATTTATACATCATCAGATGGCTTAGTCCTTCTCGATATCTGTAGAACAATATGAATTATGTGCTGATTTGTTTCTTCTGTTTCGATACAAGAACACTTTTCTCTGAAATAACAAATAAGATACACTTTGACTCACCTAAAAAAAGAAGAACCAGAATAACTTCTCACTGTTCATGATTCATCTATAAACTATGAAGTAGATATTGACCTGTTCATCTAAATTGGCAAAACGGCCAGTACACTCTCCATAAAACTATTATGATTTCAAAGTTTATTTTATAAATACTTTTATATTTTGACTTCGGGATATACAGTATATGTGAATATTAGTGAATTTGATCATTGAACGAGAATAATGAATAGCCTTTACCACCTATATTATCTGTGCTCTGTTAAACTAGGGAGAAATTGATTGTCCTTTGAAGCTGAGGAACATTGATCCAATATCCTGATAATTTTCGATCATGAATTGCTTATGGTTGTAATCAAATACCCAGGCAAATATTGTACTTGAAAGAATTTAATCTATTAAAACTTCTATATATTATTTAAATATACTGAATAACTGCCTAATTAGGTATGTCACGATATGAGGCAATGCAAATCAAAATAAGATTCAGAAAAATCTTTTATTTGGTACGCAAAATGAGATTATGAAAAGTAAAGTGACATATTTTCTAAAAAGACAAGTATCTAATATATATATATATATATATATATATATATATATTACAGAACAGAAGTTATTTAAGGCAAGCTTCTTCTATTGATTGTCTTTTTCCCGACCTCATAAGGCGAACCTTTCCCCACCCTCCCAACCCAAATACAGACACAGTTCCTTTCATTTCATCGTTGCATGAACTTCGTGCATCCTGCATATTTAGGTCTTTACATTTCAATACCCTTCATCTCACAGTTTAGCGCCTCTCTCTCTCTCTCTCTCTCTCTCTCTCTCCTCTCTCTCTCTCTCTCTCTCGTCTGAATGTTTACAAATTACGTGAATTTTCTTCAAAATTATTTGCTTTAATGAACCTTTCAACTGAAAGTACTTCATGTGAAGAGGTTATGGGAAGATTGAAACAAATTTTGGTATTTACAGACAGAGACACACATAATGGCAAAGACACACACACGACCGCACACACACATACACACATACACACATTATATATATATATATATATATATATATATATAAAAATATAAATAGATAAAGACATAGATGGACAGATAGATATGTGTATTTATATGCTTGCACATATATATATATATATATATGTATAGATAGATAGATAGATAGATAGATATGCATATATATATATATATATAAACCCACATATATATGTACTGTATATATGTAAATAAAAAGAAATATATATGTATATATATATATATATATATATAACTAAATAGTGAAAACAGAACATAATATGCGGCACAGAAAAATGTTCAGGACGCCATGACACTTTTGGCAAAGCTCTTGAGAGATGGCTTCAATCTAACTTTAGCTTCAGGAGTTTCGTAAGTCAACCTGACTTAGAGAAGTTCCATCATAGAGCAGGGCGTTGTAGACCATTAACTAGGACATGTGTTGTTGCTAGACCCCTGATGAAATAATCCACCTCGCTAACAGGCAATATATATATATATATATATATATATGAGTGTGTGTGTGTGTATGTATATATACATATATATATTATATATGTATATATATATATACATATACATATATATATATATATATATATATATGCATAAATATATATATGTATATATATTTATATATTTTTATATATAAACATACATATGTATATATATATATATATATATATATATTTGCATATAGATATGCATATGTATATATATATATATATATATATGGTCACACTGAAACCCGTTATACCACTAATTATCCAGGATTAACAAGGATTACTCCGGAACATCAGGACCATGATAATCTTTTCATTATCTTAAACCGAATATCTACCTATATCAATGTGTCTGTATACTTCTGTATACTAGTGTTCAATCAGTACGATTTGTTGCTGTCCCTTATTTAAGCCAGATAATGGAAAATGCAGATCCTTAATTGGATCCTAATATGAGAGTGATATCTTCTGAAAAGGTTTTCGTGTAATATACCTTATATTTCTTTCTCCAAGTTCCTTCCCCTTACAGTAATATTTCCTGCTCTTCACTACATTCTGCAATTAAGGTTCTTCTTTCCCAATTGGACATTATATCCCCCAAGGCTTTCCCTTCCAGTCATTGCAATTTATGTGCAGCCACAGCATTTTAAGATTTTGTATATAAATACACAAAAAAGAGAGAGAGAGAGAGAGAGAGAGAGAGAGAGAGAGAGAGAGAGATGCACAATTTACCATTATCGTCATCATATTTTATCTCTCCAATTTTGTATCCTCTGCTTAGAAGCCTGATTCCATTCGTAGAGATCCAACTCTGTACAGATTGGCCCCTTTCACACCCAGGAAGTATATTGTCCATTATCTGGATGGGTTTCCTCATAGGCACATAACTAAAATTCCCCTATAACTAAAGGCTCGAGTAGTATATCACATATAGCTCTTGCTTTAGGAGAATAATGTGTTATTGTTGGGCGTTTTTTAATAGATGATGTCACTTGGCACTTTAAGTTTGTCGGTTACATATAGAAGAAATTTAGCTTGTACATACTTTCTCATCGTGAAGACTTTTCTAGTTTTCCATATATATATATATATATATATATATATATATATATTTCTAAATAAAATAAATAATCTCCATTTCTTTACTGCTTACAGTTATGCTTACCGTTTGTGCATATTACGTCCGTCTTAAACTAAGCCGACGATACCTATGAGGTAATCAACATTACTTGTGCATTATCATACAAATTATATGATGATTAGCATAGTAGTTTTATGGACTTTCATTTCCGATTCATTTCTTTCAATAAAGATATGACCTTCTTCTGGAAAAACATCTCTTGCTTGATGATGCTGAAAGGAAAAGTCGAACCTCGCTCCTTTGTGTTTATTATCAGCTCTTCAGCTCTTGATATTTACAGCTGTTTGTCAATTATGAACTGGTCTTTGTCAACAGTAGTGCAATAGAGCCCCTCAATTTTTATTCAACGCATTCTCTCCTCTCTCTCTCTCTCTCTCTCTCTCTCTCTCTCTCTCTCTCTCTCTCATATGTATTCATCTACAGTATATGCAATTGATCTGCCCATGTCAAACGACCCGACAATGCCACTCATCAATACATCGGCTTCATGCTGGTTCATAATCGCCGACTTCCAAAATGAGTCGCTGCGTGTTTATTTATTTGTTGTTTGTCTTGTCAACAAACAGGTAGTTACATTTTTGCCTCTTCCCTGCCCATATCTGAGACGCGGTGATGCATGATGGGAAATATTGATAGATTGTCTCTGAATATAGGGGGGTGGTCCGCACTCTAGTTTTGGGTTGTTTTGAATGTGCGTGGATGTAGTACGATAGAGAGTAAAAGATGTGAAATTGGAAATATGTTTAGGAATAGAAGGATGGATGTATTGGCCTTGTGTGAGACGAAGATAAAAGGAAAGGGTGAAGTGATGTTTGGTGAAATGTCTGGTAGAGTGTCTGGGATTGAAAGGGGGGAAGAGCGAGAGAGGGTGTGGCTTTATTGCTGAGTGAATGGATGACAGGTAAAGTAAGAATGGAAGGAGATATCATCTAGGTTAGTGGGTTAAGGGTTAGGTTGGGTAGGGAATGTTGGGCGTTTGTCAGTGCGTATGGTCCAGGTAGTGAGAAAGGTGAAGAAGAGCGGAATGAGTTCTGGAATGAATTAACGTAGCGTGTGTAGAAGGACTGGGTAGAAGGAATTATGTAGTTTTCATGGGTGACTTGAATGCTAGAGTGGGCGCTGGAGAGGTAGAAGGTGTCATTGGGAACTATGGCGTACCAGGTGAAAATGAGAGTTGTGAGAGACTGGTAGATATGTGTGTTGAGCAAGATATGGTGATAAGTAATAGCTTTTTCAAAAAGAAAGATAAAAATAATTATACATGGGTAAAAGTGGCAAATGGAAAGAGTACTGTAGTAGAAAGGGCATTAATGGATTATGTATTGATAACTAAAAGAATATTTGGAGAATTAAAAGACGTGCACGTGTTTAGGGGTATGGCTAACGGTATGTCTGATCATTTTTTGGTGGAAGGGAAAATTAGTTGTAGCAAAAGAGTGGGGGAATAGAGTAGGTGGATGTAAAAGGGAGGTAGTGAGGGTTGAAGAGCTAATAAAACTGGGGGGTAAAAAGTAAATATCAGGAAAGGTTGAAAATGATATATGACGAAGTGAAAGTAAGAGAAACTGGCAATTTAGAGGAGTTTGAAGTTAGTAAAAGAAAAATTTTGTTGGGATTGCAAGTGATGTGTG
>NC_090731.1:36388719-36391219 GCF_036898095.1 Palaemon carinicauda | reverse complement strand
GATTTAAAGAGTCTTCCACGACTGAGTTTGAATAAGAAAAAGCTGGGAAGGGAAGGGAAGTGAGAAAATAAAATAAGGAAATGGAAAATATGTTAGGATAAGATGTCTAAAATTAAAATGAACGAGATTTCTAAATAAAAATTACAAGGGAAAATATTATGTCTCTCTTTAATACAGCTTAAAACGATGTGGTAAAATTATGTATCAATTACAAATTCATCATGGCTTCGATACAATATATATGGTGAATTTATTCATAAATACGAATTAGCATTGCACAAAAAAATATAGGGATTTTACAAAACTGCCTTCCTAATAGGAAAGCTTCATTTTGCATGAGAGACCATGGCCCCCTGTATAATATAGTTCGTGTGTCGACGATAGGCCTACTATTACGACATAGGTTACCAGATTCTTTTCCAGATTACGTTCATGTCAAACTAAGACAATATAAATTATATAATTATATATATACATACATACATATATATATATATATATATATATATATATATATATATATATATATATATATATATATATATATATATATATATATATATATATTTATATATATGTATGTATATATTTTGTTTTTATGTCCCCGCGGCCATAATTATAATAGCGCCAACGTTATCCCTGCGTGTCGTAAGACGCAACTAAAAGGGACGGGACGAGGGGGCTGGGAACCCCCTCTCCTGTATAAAAATCCTGCGAGGCATCAACAAAGAGATGGAGCTGGAGGAGAGTGACTTCTCCCTGCACTCTAGTTTTGGGGTGTTTGAATGTGCGTGGATATAGTACGATAGAGAGTAAAAGATGTGAGATTGGAAGTATGTTTAAAAGTAGAAGGATGGATGTATGGGCCTTGTGTGAGACAAAGATGAAAGGAAAGGGTGAAGTGATGTTTGGTGAAATGTCTGGTAGAGTGTCTGGGATTGAAAGGGGAAGAGCGAGAGAGGGTGTGGCTTTATTGCTGAGTGAATGAATGACATGTAAAGTAGTGGAATGGAAGGAGATATCATCTAGGTTAATGTGGGTAAGGGTTAGGTTGGGTAGGGAATGTTGGGCGTTTGTCAGTGCGTATGGGCCAGGTACTGAGAAAAGTGAATAAAAGCGGAATGAGTTCTGGAATGAATTACCTAAGTGTGTAGAAGGACTGGGTAGAAGGAATTATGTAGTTGTCATGGGTGACTTAAATGCTAGAGTGGGCGCTGGAGTGGTAGAAGGTGTCATTGGGAAGTATGGCGTACCAGGTGAAAATGAGAGTGGTGAGAGACTGGTATATATGTGTCTTGAACAAGAGATGGTAATAAATGATAGCTTTTTTAAAAAGAAAGATAAAAATAAGTAAACGTGGGTAAGAGTGGCAAATGGAAGAGTAGTAGAAAGGGCATTAATGGATTAAGTGTTGATAACTAAACGAATGTTTGGAAGATTGAAAGACTTGCATGTGTTTAGGGGTATGGCTAACGGTATGTCTGATCATTTTTTGGTGGAAGGAAAATTAGTTGTAGCAAAAGAGTGGGGGAATAGAGTAGGTGGATGTAAAAGGGAGCTAGTGAGGGTTGAAGAGCTAAGAAAACCGGGGGTAAACAGTAAATATCAGGAAAGGTTGAAAATGGCATAAGACGAGGTGAGAGTATGAGAAACTGGTAATTTAGAGGAGGAGTGGAAGTTAGTAAAAGAAAATTTTGTTGGGATTGCAAGTGATGTATGTGGCAAGAAGGTTGTTGGAGGCAGCATGAGGAAGGGCAGTGAATGGTGGAATGAAGGAGTGAAGGTAAAAGTGGAAGAGAAAAAGAGGGCTTTTGAAGAATGGCTGCAGAGTAATAGTATAGAGAAGTATGAAAAATATAGAGAGAAAAATGTGGAAGTAAAGCGCAAGGTAAGTGAGGCAAAGAGGGCAGCTGACCTGAGTTGGGCTCTGGGATTGGGTCAGTCATATGAAGAGAATAAGAAGAAGTTTTGGAAAGAAGTGAAGAGAGTAAGGAAGGCTGGCGGAAGATTTGAAGAGACATTGAAAGATGGAAATGGAAGGTTGTTAAAAGGAGAGGAGGCAAGGAAAAGATGGGCAGAATATTTTGAAAGTTTGCTGAATGTTGAGGATAATAGGGAGGGAGATATAATTGCTGTTCCAGGTGTTGAGGTGCCAGTGATGGGAGATGAGAATGAGAGAGAGATTACAATATAGGAAATGAGGAGAGCACTAGATGAAACGAGAGTAGGAAAAACATCTGGTATGGATGGTGTGAAAGCTGAGATGTTGAAGGAAGGGGGTGTGACTGTACTTGAATGGTTGGTGAGATTGTTTAATATGTGTTTTGTGTTTTCAGTGGTACCAGTAGATTGGGTTTGTGCGTGTATTGTACCACTACATAAGGGTAAGGGAGATGTGCATGAGTGTTGTAATTCAAGAGGTATTAGTTTGTTGAGTGTAGTTGGAAAAGTGTATGGTGGAGTAATGACTAATAGGATTAAGGATAAAACAGAGAATGCA
>NC_090731.1:36378719-36383719 GCF_036898095.1 Palaemon carinicauda | reverse complement strand
ACTTGTATTCCTCTAGGAAGTCTATGCTGGCTTTCGAAATCCCGAAACGCTTTCTCACCGCTAGGGCGAGAAAATCATGAGCTGCAGGGTCTGGGTTTTCTGTAATGAAGCGCAGACAGTTAACTTCTGGACTCGCTGGGTCAGAACTGGATGTGGTAGCGGCACAAACTTCATCTGTAGTTCCAACGCCAAGGGGAACCACATACTGTTCGCCCACTTGTGGGCCACTATTGCCGCTACCCCCTTGAAGGATCTCAGTTTGTTGAGGACCCTCAACAGAAGGTTGTGAGGAGGGAATAGATAAATCCTGGACCATCTGTTCCAGTCGAGGGACATTGCGTCCACTGCTTCCGCTAAGGGGTCCTCGTACGGGGACACGTACATGGGCAACTTCTTGTTGTCTTTCGTCGCAAAGAGGTCTATTTGCAGTTCTGGGACTTGATTCAGAATGAAGGAAAATGATCCTGCGTCTAAGGACCATTCCGACTCTATCGGTGTGAACCTGGATAGAGCGTCCGCTGTAACATTGCGGACTCCTTGAAGGTGAACTGCCGACAGGTACCACTTCTTCTTTTCCGCCAATCGGAAAATGGCTAACATCACTTGGTTGAGAGGTGGTGACCTCGACCCTTGTCGATTCAAGCATCTCACAACCACCTCGCTGTCTGTCACCAATCTTATGTGGATCGAGTGACGCGGGGAGACTTTCTTTAAGGTAAGGAGCACTGCCATAGCTTCTAGAAAGTTTATATGAAAGGTCCTGAATAGCTTGGACCAAGTCCCCTGGACTTTTTTCCGATGAGAGTGACCTCCCCATCCCTCCTTTGAGGCGTCTGAGTGAATCGTCATCGACGGGGGAGGTGGCTTTAGAAGAACAGACTTCTTTAGATGTCTGGCTTGGGACCAAGGTCTGAGAAGAGTACGTAGCCGAGGCGGCACTGGTCTTCTCAGGTCTCTTCGCGCGTTTGATGCATACCTTCTCCAAACTCCGGTTGCATCCTTTAGCTGTGCTCTTAGCACTGGGTCTGTCACAGAAGCAAACTGGAGAGAGCCTAGTACCCTCTCCTGTTCGCGTCTTGATATCCTTTCGGAATCTAGAAGTCTCTTGACAGAGCCCGCTATCTCCTTCCTTTTCTTCATTGGTATGGAGAAACTGTGTGACAAAAGGTCCCAGTGGATTCCCAGCCACTGGAACTTTTGGGATGGAGAAAGTCGAGACTTTTTCTTGTTGATCTTGAAGCCTAGGTACTCTAGGAACTGGATCACCTGACTGGAAGCTTGCAAGCATTCGGTCTCGGATGCTGCCCACACCAGCCAGTCGTCCAGGTAGGCTACTACCTGAATTCCCTTTAGGCGTAATTGTTTGAGAGCTGCGCTCGCAAGCTTCGTGAAAATCCTTGGGGCTATGTTTAGCCCGAATGGCATGGCTCTGAAGGCGTACAGTTTCCGTTGTAGCCTGAACCCTAGGTAGGGGGAGAGTCGACGGCTGATTGGAATGTGCCAATAGGCGTCTGACAAGTCTATAGAGACTGAGTATGCCCTCTTGGGCAGTAAGGTCCTTATGTGTTGCAGTGTTAGCATCTTGAATTTGCAATTCACTATGAACTTGTTGAGTGGTGACAAGTCCAGAATGACTCTGAGCTTTTCCGAGTCTTTCTTGGGAACACAAAACAGCCTCCCTTGGAATTTGATGGACTTCACCTTTTGGATCACATTTTTCTCCAACAGTTCTTGAACGTACTCCTCCAAAACGGGGGTGGACTGTTGGAAAAACCGAAGGCATGGGGGTGGAGTGCTGTACCAGCTCCAACCCAGTCCATTCTTGAGTAGGCTTTGGGCCCAGGGATCGAAGGTCCAGCGATCCCAAAATTTCATCAGTCTCCCTCCTACCGGTATCATTTCACTTGTACTGCCGTCCTGAGGTCTTGCCTCCCTGACCACGACCACCTCTGAATCCCCTTCCCCTTGAGGGGTGCCTAGACGAGCCTCTGGCTGCTCCTCTAGGTTTTGCACGAAAGGAAGAAGACTGTCTTTCGAACGTTGGGGCGAATGTGGTTGACTGACCTGGCACAGCCTGGGGTACCCACTGAAAGGCAGTCGGGGTTTGTGACACCATCTGGGGCACTGGAGGCAAAGGCAATTGCAGTTGCTGTTGCTGTCTATAAGGCTTGGCTGGCCGAAATGGTAGCCTAGTCTTCATATTCTTCCTCTTTGGTTGAGGACCCTCATCCGGGGAAGATTTTCTTTTGATAGCCAGGCCCCACTTCTGGAGAAGGTTTCTATTCTCCACGGCGGCCTTATCAACAACCTCTTTGACCACATCGGTAGGGAAAAGGTCTTTTCCCCAAATGTTGGAGGAGATTAATTTCCTTGGTTCGTGTCTCACCGAAGCCCCGGCGAACACGATCTCCCTGCAAGATCTCCTTGCCTTGATGAAGCCATAAAGGTCCTTCGTCACTGTAGCTAGGTGAGACTTAGCCACTACCATGAACATTTCATGGACCTTAGGGTCACTTGCCATTGTCTCAAGAGTGGTCTGATGAGACATTGAGGCACCCAGTCTTTCTTTGGTCTCGAACTCTCTTCGTAAAAGAGATTCGGGCAGCTTGGGGAGGTCCTCGCCGAATTGCCGTCCAGCAATATCAGCCTCCAACTTTCCCACTGAGAATGTCAGATGGAAATCCTTCCAGTCTTTGTGGTCCATAGGCAGAGCCAGCGACAAGGGTTTACACTCCTCCAGGGAGGGGCAAGGCTTGCCGGCCTCGACTGCCTTTAGGACAGCCGCAAACCCTTTTTGTAAAAAGGGGAAGGCTCTATCAGGAGAGGACACAAAAGAAGGGAGCTTCTTGCTCAATGCAGCTACCTTCGAATTCGAGAAGCCCCACTCTTTCATCGAGGATGAAAGTAGGGCTTGAGCCTTAGCGTGGTCCATAATAATGACCTCCTTCGGCTCTGTCTCCTCCCTTGAAGCTGGTTCTTTTCTCAGCCGGACATAGCAGTCCGGATATGATGCCTTGCTGGGCCAGAATTCTACCTCCTCTAGGGGAACTGAACCCAGCTTATCCGAAATGACGATCTTACCAGTCGTCATTGGCATGTGCTCAGCATACCTCCATGGGTTAGCATCTGAGCATATGGGAAGGTCTTCCACATTGAGCCTTTTCTGGGGCCCATGTGATTCTGCTAGGGACTGCATACGCAGTTCCATTGCAGCCCCCTTGGGGTTTGAACTTGATCCTGACCTTCTGCCAGGAGGTCTTCTTCCAAACCTTCGTCCAGGTCAGACATCCTGTCACACAACTGGATGTCTTGCATCGCATCTGCGACTTCCTCGTCCACCTGGACTTGATCTTGAGGGATCTCCTCTTGAGGCTGGGGAATCACTGCTTCAGCTGATGCCTGGGGAAAAAGATACGCCCTCATCTTCTCACTTGGAAGATAAGGGCCAGAGGTGTTCTTCTTGAAGCCCCTTACCCAAGTACGAAGCTTTTCCCTAGCTATATCTCTTGATTCCGCCGTTCTAGGGGAATCAAAAGCCTCAGTAATCAGGTTAGTGCATACAGTACATACCTGAGGGTCCCAATACTGGAGATCATCCTTGGAGACAGCGCATGCTGCGTGTCTCCTACAACACTCATGTCCGCAGAGGTTCTTGCTGCGGACATTGCAGAAAACATTTCCGCACTTCGGAGGGTCCTCCTGTAAAGAGAAAAAATTTCCATGAGTATCAAGTGAACTATGTATCACTGGATATGCATAGTATAGCATAACAATTCATAAAGGAAAGACACACACTTGTGTTTCCCTCACAACCCATTGTTGCAGCCTTCCAGATAATAAAATCAAAATGGTTTATCTCTACTAGAGTAACCAATGCAAGGTTTTCAGAGGAAACAGGTGGAGCTCACACCTAGGCAATGATTTTTAAAATCCTGGATAATAGACGGGGAAGAACTCTGCTTCCTGTCTGAGGGCAACAGCAAAGTGCTGTGCAAGAAAACACAATAGTGTTAGAAGATACAGTGCTGTACCTAAACTTTTACTATAGTTTTCTTCTTACTGTATATGCTATACAGAAGAATACTAGTACAGTATAGGAGGATGTGTGCCGGCCTGCCTTTGCCGGCCGGCACACACCACAATTAGCTTTAAAGTATACTACTTAACAGCTATAAGGCGGCAGCCCTCTGGTTCAAATGCCTGTGCCGGCGGCAATAGCTGCCGGCCAACAACAGCCAGTGTTGGCCGGCAATGACTGCCGGCCAGCAACTACACAAGGTAGTACCCAGCTGCCGGCCACACTCTTGGTGACCGGCAGACAAGGACTGACATAAGCCGGCCGGCAAAGGTACAAGACCGATGCCAGCCGGCAGCAAAAGAACCAGAAGACTACACCTGCCCGGCTGCCGGCCTCATAGGTCGTCAGCCGGCCTCATAGGCCGGCAGCCGGAACAGGTACAGCACTAGAAGAAAATAGAATGGATGCCGGGATAAGAGTGTACACAACCCCCCGAGCCCGGCAACCGAAAGAGTGCATATAAGGAAGGGGAGAAACTTAATTCAGGCTTCCTTGACCAATGCCGTCCGGCTCTGCCGGCAGGCATGGATGAGGGACCAAGAGAGGTCCGGGCAGCACTCGAAAACATAAGACCCTTGCCGGCCAGCATCTCTGCCGGCCTGCAATGGGCTTAGTCAATTCCACATCCCAACTTATACTAGGTCCAGAAGTAGAATGACGTACAGTACAGTAATACCCCTGCCGGCCAGCTCTGCCGGCCGGCAAGGTACAGTACAGTAATGGCTAGGCCATTACGGAGATAGAGGGGGAAGGGACAAGAGGGTCCTGCCAACCTTGCTTTAGTGACAGATCACCCGCAGCCAAGAACTTTGTCTTAGCCTAAGGGAGATCTAAGGGAAAGGGCCAGCAATACTTGCCAGCTTCCAGAGCACCAAAGCAAGGAAGGCGTTGCTACTCCCAAGGGAAGATTTTATCCTCCCCG
>NC_090731.1:36361219-36368719 GCF_036898095.1 Palaemon carinicauda | reverse complement strand
ATTTTATTTCACAATGCAGAAATTAAATAATTTACAGCAAAAGTAAAGTTCATTTACAGTAATAATAATGTACATAGAAATAAAGGCTTGCTCTTGAATCTGAAAGGGAATTTCAGGATTAGTAGGTACTCGTTCTCGAGGAACGCAAGTCTTTAAATAACACATCATGCTCAAGGCATGCGGCACTTGTGTAACACTATGACATTTCACCTGGGATAAGAACAGTTATAAAAGCACTAAGTGTTTTTAGACATCACTATGAATCACTCGAGGGTCAACATAGGCACCCGAAGAGTTAGAGTCCCAAGTAACTCACTGTTCTACGCAGAGTTAGGTGCAGGTTTCATAACACTACCTGCGGCTACCACAAAATGTTTGATTTCGTGCACTTGTTTCGCATAATGTTTAAAGAAAACTCGCGAGGACTTCCAGCCCGTAAAGTTTTTAAGGCTCTCAAAGTCCATGCTCTGAAAGAAGTTCAGAGAAGATGCCACTTTTCTAGGATCATGACCAGCGGGTGTACTGTTCGGATCCGCTCTGCGAATGAAGTAGGTGATTTTCGCTCTTAATTGTTTCAGTGACAGGTCGCTGCCCGATGTTTCTCCTTTGAAGAGTTGGCCTCCACCAAAGTTTGAAGTTCTGCGAAGATAGACCTTGAGGCTCTCTACTGGACATAGAGAGACATCCTCCTTCAGGGGGCATATTCTCCAAGGGCCCCATCTTTTGGTGGGTAATTCATTTTTGGCGAGAAACGTCGGATCAGGGGAGAGGGTCACTTCTCCTGAATCAGCAAACAGGATGTGTCCCTCTTCTCTTGATAATGCCACTATTTCGCTGACTCGAGCTCCCGAGGCGAGAGCAAATAAAAATATAACTTTCTGAGTCAGATC
Source organism: Palaemon carinicauda (assembly GCF_036898095.1). Classification (NCBI taxonomy): domain Eukaryota; kingdom Metazoa; phylum Arthropoda; class Malacostraca; order Decapoda; family Palaemonidae; genus Palaemon; species Palaemon carinicauda. The sequence continues at coordinate 36,367,829 of NC_090731.1, read as the reverse complement.
CTTGAGGGGGCATGAATCGTTGTCCAAGTTGGAGGCGAAATGGAGCACCTTGTCTAGTGACCAGGAGATCGGTTTCGGAGGGGGTGCTGGGCGTAGGCGAGCACATGCTTTCGGCAGTTTGTTAAAGATGTCGCTGGACAGATCAATTTGGAAAGCGTATAGAATTGGTCTAGTCAAAGCCGATTTGCAGGTCGAAATCGTATTGGCTGCTAATCCTTGTCCATGAAGGTGAATGAAGAAGGACATACAGAAATCAATGGTGATTTCTTTAGGATTTTTTGCTTTAACAAAGGAGACCCATTTCCTCCAGGATGATTCATATTGCCGTCTCGTGGATTCGGTCTTGTATTCCTCTAGGAAGTCTAGACTTTTCTTCGAGATCCCAAACCTCTTCTTTGCGGCAAGGGAGAGAAAATCATGAGATGAAGGTCCTTGATTTTCGATGATGAAGCGAAGACAGTCGACTTCTGTACTTGTTGAGAGAGAACTGGGCCCGGGAGAGGGATCAGCTTGGGCTGCAGCTCCAGGACCAGGGGGGTACCAGTTGCTCCGGGGCCACTTGGGAGCCACTAGGGCCGCTGTCCCTTTGAAGGTTCTCAGTTTGGAGAGGACTTTCAACAGAAGGTTGGTGGGAGGGAACAGGTATATCTTGGACCATCTGTTCCAGTCCAGTGACATGGCGTCCACCGCTTCTGCCTTGGGGTCCTCGTACGGGGCTACGTACAGAGGAAGTTGATTGTTGTCGCTCGTTGCAAAGAGATCTATCTGAAGTTCTGGGACTTGATGAGAGATGAAGGAGAATGATCTTGCGTCTAGAGACCATTCCGACTCTATCGGGTTTGTCCGAGATAGAGCATCCGCTGTCACGTTGCGGAATCCTTGTAGGTGAACTGCAGACAGGTGCCACTTCTTCTTCTCCGCCAGACGGAAGATTGGGAGAAGCACCTGATTTATCTGGGGCGATCTTGAGCCTTGGCGATTGAGACAACGAACTACCACCGAGTTGTCTAGGGTTAGACGGATGTGGATCGAGGGCGGCGGGGATAGCTTCTTCAGAGTAAGAAGGACCGCCATGGCCTCCAAGATGTTTATGTGGAACGTCTTGAATAGTGGAGACCAGGTCCCTTGAGCTTGTTTCAGGTGGGAGTGACCTCCCCAGCCCTCCAGTGAGGCATCCGTGTGGATGTTGAGTGAAGGAGGAGGGTGTTGGAGAGGAATGGACCTTTTCAGGGCCATTGCTTCCGACCACGGCTTTAGGAGGCGTCGAAGTCTGTTTGGAAGCCGTCTCTTGAGGTCTCTTCGAGCGATGGATGCCGATCGTCTCCAGACTCCCGCGGCATCCTTTAGCTGTGCACGAAGCACTGGGTTTGTCACTGAGGCGAATTGTAGAGAGCCTAGAACTCGTTCCTGCTGTCGTCTTGAAATGCGTTTGGATTTCAGTAGTCGCTTGACAGACCCTGCTATTTCCTTCCTTTTCTTCTGGGGGATGGAAAGGCGGTGTGACTGAAGATTCCAGTGGATTCCCAGCCACTGAAACTTCTGAGCCGGAGAGAGGCGAGATTTCTTCTCGTTGATCTTGAATCCCAGGTGTTCTAGGTACTGGGTAACTTCGTCGCAAGACTTTGTACACTCTTCGGGCGATGGAGCCCAGACTAGCCAGTCGTCGAGGTAGGCCATCACCTGGACGTTTCTTAGGCGGAGCTGTTGTACTATGGCGTCTGCCAGCTTCGTGAAGATCCGAGGGGCCACATTGAGGCCGAATGGCATGGCCCGGAAGGCGTAGCTTTTCCTTTGGAGTCGAAATCCTAGGTAGGAGGAAGCGTGATGGTTCATTGGAATGTGCCAATAGGCATCCGCCAGGTCTATAGAGACCGTGTAGGAACCTTGAGGCAGAAGGGTCCTTATTTGTTGAAGCGTCAGCATCTTGAATTTGTTGTTCTCTATGAACTTGTTGAGGGGGGATAAGTCCAGAATGACTCTGAGCTTGTCTGAGTCCTTCTTGGGAACGCAAAACAGTCTCCCTTGGAACCTGGTGGACTTTACCTTCCTTATCACCTTCTTGTTCAAGAGGTCTAGAACATATTCTTCCAGAATGGGGGTCGATTGTTGGAAGAACCGCTGGAAGATTGGGGGTGGTTGCACCCAACTCCAGCCTAGACCGTTCTTGATGATGCTGTGTGCCCAAGGATCGAAGGTCCAACGATCCTGGAATTGGCGGAGTCTTCCTCCCACCGGAAGCACTTCATTGCTTCTGGTGTCCCGAGGACTTGTTGCCTCGGCCGCTAGCTCCCTTTCCTCCTCTACCTCTGGAGGGACGACGAGAGGCGTCTCTGCTTGCACCCCTGGACGAGCCTCTACCTCTGGCATGAAAGGTAGTGGATGGCTGCTCAAAGGCAGGGGTGAAGACCGGTGACTGTGACAACACCGGTTGGGGGACCAATTGAAAGGTCTGTTGTGGTTGGGCAACCACTTGGGAGGTAGCGGGTCCCGGAAACTGACGTCTTTGTTGACGTTGCTGGGGTTTCGGTTTCTGAGGTTTCCTCTTAGGCTGAGGTCCATCGTCCTGAGAGGTTTTCCTTTTCCTGGACATGCCCCATTTGTGGAGAAGGTTCCTATTCTCCGTGGCGGCTCTGTCCGTTATTTCCTTGACAAGGTCCGAAGGAAACAGGTGCTTTCCCCAGATGTTGGAGGAAATCAGCCTCCGGGGTTCGTGTTTCACGGTGGCACCGACAAACACGAATTCACGACAGGCTCTACGAGCCTTTATGAAATGGTACAAGTCCTTCATTACCGTGAGTAAGTGGGATTTGGCCAGTACCATGTAGTGATCGGGTACTGCTGTGTCACAGGCCATAACTTCAAGTTGGACTTGATGAGAAAGAGACGCTGCAAGCCTCTCCTTCGTGTCTTGTTCCCGGCGAAGGAGGTGATCATTGAGCTTAGGGAGGTCTTCATTAAACTGACGTCCGGCAACGTCAGGATCGAGCCTACCCACAACGAAAGTATGTTGGACATCTTTCCATTGTCTAGTGTCAGGGGGCGTTACGATGGAGAAGGGTCTGCACTCCTCCAGTGCAGGGCAGGGTTTCCCTTCTTCCGCCGCCTTAAGGCATGCAGCCAAGGCCTTTTCCAAAAATGGAAGAATCGCAGTGTCGGGAGCGACATAAGTAGGATGCTTCTTGCTCAAGGCAGGAAGCTTAGAGCAGGTAAAGCCCCTGCTCTTAAATGCGGAGGCTAGCATAGCCTGGGCCTTTGCGAGATCGAACACTATCTCTTCCTTAGGTTCGGTCTCCTCCTTCGAGGCAGGTTCAGAACGAAGCCGGACGTAACAGTCCGGGTAGGCCTCGAAGCTTGGGAAGAATTCCACATCTTCCAACGGGACCGTGCCGATTTTGTCACTAACAAAGATCCTGCCAGTCGCAATAACCATATGCTCTGCATACCTCCACGGGTTGGCATGAGAGCAAGCTGGGAGATCCTTAACCGAGATCTTCTTCGGTTCTCTGGATCCAATCATAGACCTGATGGACTCCTGGTTCTCCTTCAGTCTGTCGTCCATGACAGCTCTAATCAGTCGGATCAGTTCTTGTGTAGAAGAAGAAGGATCCAGGGTCGAGGAGGTAGACGGAATGGACACATCCGTCGGTGTAGGAGTAGGCGGAGGGATGGACGAGGGAGTAGCTCCAATCTCCGACTCGGTGTATTCCACCTTGTCTTCGTCCTCTTCGGCTCCTTGAGCCATAAGCGTCTTCTCCGTGTCTTCCGAGACGTCAGAGATCTGTTCATCCTCTTCGGAATCTAGGCGACACTCGTGCATGGACTGGGCCATGACCACATCAGGTTCCACTGTAATTTGGACAGTGGGGATTGCTTCCTTTGGAACCACTGAATCAGGGGAGGCCTTAGGGAACAGCAGGGACCTCAGTTCTTCGGTGGCCAGGTACGGTCCAGTGGCATTCCTCTGAAAACCACGCACCCACTTGCGCAGTTTCTCACGAGCAATGTCTCTAACCTCCGCTGAGGGAGGGTTATGGAAGGCCTCAACTAGGTAGGCCTGGCAGACCGTACAATCCAGTGGATTCCAAAACTTCCAATCCCCTTTCTTGTCTGAGCAAGGGGCGTGAGTCCTGCACGCCGTATGTCCGTAAAACTGGGAGCGTTTCACGGCACAGTATGCGAAGTCGCATTTCATCTGCTCCTCCTGTGGAAGAAAGAGAAAATGAGTATGGGGGAGTCATAGGAATGGCTCTTAAATTAAGTTAATATTAATCATTAATTTTAACTTATAGAAGGTGTGATGCATAGAGAGTGAAACAGTAAAGGAGAACACGCTCCATGCATCTCGCCCGGCTGGTTACCATAGGCTTGGTCCTGGGATAATCCAAATGACCGAGATCATTGGATATAGTTTCCTAGGATTCCCATTATATTGGAACTCCATGGAAAGCCAAGGACAAGGTTGGGATCGAATTCATTCGGTTCCCAGATAAGAGCCAGAAGGTCTCATTAAGGGTAACTGCTTCTGGCAACCAGCCGTGCTAAGATGCACATAGCATGCTGGAAATAGAAGAATGCAAAGAGACAGCATGATCACTAATAGAGCAGTACTAGGTACTGATCTTAGAAGCAAAGCAGCTTATCTATTTGCCAGGTAGGGCTATCTTAGTCTTATGATAGCTACAGAGAGGGGGTGCAAGTATTCTTGACGCCTCCGGGGTATCCGGCAAGCCGCCGGCACGCCGGAGCTCGCTCCAGCATAGATTCTGGCATTAGAACAGACAATTTTCAAAAGTCAGTTAGATACCAGGATGGCGGCCGCCGGCACAACGGCGGCACGCCGGCAGGGAGCGGCGGCTCCGGCAGCCGGAGGATGCCGGATTGGTGACTGGGGTAAGGATGGTACAGGTAGTATCGGGTTGCCGGCAGTATATGCCGGCACTCCGGAGATCGACCGGCAAGCGGACGATTAGATAGGAGTAGGAGAGCCGCCGGTAGTAGCCGGCGGCAGCCGGCAGTCCCTCGGTACACGGGGGGCTGGCGGCAAGGGTAGGGAAGTCACCAAGAGGCAGGTATTGCCGGCATAAGAGGCGGCAAGAGACCGGCACCCGGATAGATAGAGAGACAGGGGGAGGGGGGGAAGGATGCAGGAAGTACCTTCAGGGTTCCAGACATCCCTCCCCCTCCCTGAGGGGGTGTACCCATGGTAGAGACAGGCTCTATCATCCATATGCAGGGGTCACTAGGGACCGGGAGCAGGTAGCCCAAGGGAGGACTAGGGAACACCCAAGATGGGGGGGGGGGGGGAGACTCCCTTATGCAGAGCTACACTAGGAACTAACCTTATAGGACACTATGAAGGTATATGTACCAGAGCGGACTGCACAAGGAAGCTCGGGTAGCCCTACTCATCCACCCTAAGGAGGAGTTGTAGGACAGGGGACAGATGAGTATAGACTAACCTAAGCATAGGCTAGGCTATACAAGAGATAGGTGGGGAGGGAGAAGAGAGGGGTCTTCCCAGGAAGGGTTTCTGTACCAGGGCGGCCACAAAGGGAAGGGAGGACACTCCCTAACCTAAGATTAGGCTGATCGGCTAAAACGGTGCAAGAGTACAGTTTCAGCATGGAACAGAGAAACCTTCCTAACCCGACCTAGATCAGGGCTAAAAGTCCTGAACTAGGCAAGGAAGAAGACGTATCGCTATCGCAGGAAAGTCGCAGACTATCCTAGCTATAGAGGTAGGCTAGCCTAACCTCACTCTCAGACGCAATCCTAAAGGGGGTTCATTCCTTTAGGGAGGACTGAGAGGCGATATAATACTCTATTAGACAATGAATCCCTTTACTCAGAAAAGGGATCAAGGCTAATTAGAGGGAATGCCAAGGCAGGGGATGAAGGAAGCATATAGGGGTCCTAAGGTTAGGTTAGGCTAGTAAGAATCACTGACTAGCCTATCCCCTATATGGTCCCTGAAGGCGAAAACATTTGCATCACTAGTCAAAAGTATTGTAAAATAATAATGCCACTATCTTCATAACTTAGTCTAGGATCACTGATAAATCATGCATGAACACTTGTAAATAGGCTCCTGGCCTGGGGGCTATAGTAGCCGACTGGTATGAGGTCAATCGATGACCGATAAAAAGCGTCTAAACACGATATAAAAGTTCCTAGCTATGAAGACTAAATAAACTAATGTATTCGATTAGTATATAAGGCCGGAAGCGTTGTTGTGGCTAACTAAATAAGACATGCAAAACAACAACGACGCCATAAAATGGCGGGTCCGGTAGAGGCACAGCTCTGCCACAAAACATCAATTATTTCGCAAAATAATATTTACTTTACGGCCAGAGCTTAATTAAACAATACTGGAACCTTGTACTCAACTTTCCAGAAGAAGGCGAGGCTGAAGGTAACGACATAGCGAAGATGCAAAACGATAAAGTTCACACAAGGGAAAATCCGTCTCAGTAGGGCAGCTACTAAACAAAGGATAAAGACGCGCGTGACGTCATTAGAGCAATGGCGTCCGTTTGTTTACGTCTCGAGTATCAGTAGTAGCCACGAGTGAGATTAGCTGTGGAACGGCTCCCAGCTATTCTCAGCC
>NC_090731.1:36338719-36356219 GCF_036898095.1 Palaemon carinicauda | reverse complement strand
GTTAACTACACGACCCACTGCTACCACAGATCTCTTAAGTTCCTCTACTTGCTTCGCATAGTGGCGAAAGAACACCCTGGAAGACTTCCAGCCCGTGTATGAACGGAGATGTTCAAAATCCATACAATTAAAGAAATTTAGGGATGAGGCAACTTTCCTCGGATCGTGACCTGTGGGTGTACTGTCAGGATCCGTTTGAGCCTGATGTTTCTCCCCTGAATAGTTGACTACCCTTGAAGTCTGAAGTTCTACGAAGATAGACCTTTAGGCATTCTACTGGACATAGAGATGCATCTTCTTTCAGAGGACAGATTCTCCAGGGACCCCACCTGTTGGTGGGTAACTCATTCTTGGCGAGAAAAGTAGGATCCGGAAACAGGTTCAGCTCCCCCCCATCCAGGAACTGAACACGACCTGCCTCTCTCGAGAGGGCTACGATCTCACTAACCCTGGCCCCGGACGCGAGTGCAAATAGGAAAATAACTTTTTGCGTCAAATCCTTTAACGCACATTCTTCATTGCTCAACAAGGAGGCGAAATGAAGAACTTTGTCTAAAGACCATGAGATGGGCTTTGGAGGTGCTGAAGGTCTGAGCCTAGCGCAGGCTTTCGGAACTTTATTAAAGATCTCGTTACCTAGGTCGATCTGGAAGGCAAATAAAATGGGTCTCATCAAAGCCGATTTACACACTGAAATCGTGTTAGCTGCCAATCCTTGGCCATGGAGGTGGATGAAGAAAGATAAGCAGAAATCTGTTGAGATCTCCTGCGGATTCTTTGCCTTTACAAAGGCCACCCATTTTCTCCAAGATGACTCATATTGCCTTCTAGTCGATTTGCACTTGTATTCCTCTAGGAAGTCTATGCTGGCTTTCGAAATCCCGAAGCGCTTTCTCACCGCTAGGGCGAGAAAATCATGAGCTGCAGGGTCTGGGTTTTCTGTAATGAAGCGCAGACATTCGACTTCTGGACTCGCTGGGTCAGAACTGGATGTGGTAGCGGCACGAACTTCATCTGTAGTTCCAACGCCAAGGGGAACCACATGCTGTTCGCCCACTTGTGGGCCACTATTGCCGCTACCCCCTTGAAGGATCTCAGTTTGTTGAGGACCCTCAACAGAAGGTTGTGAGGAGGGAACAGATAAATCCTGGACCATCTGTTCCAGTCGAGGGACATTGCGTCCACTGCTTCCGCTAAGGGGTCCTCGTACGGGGACACGTACAGGGGCAACTTCTTGTTGTCTTTCGTCGCAAAGAGGTCTATTTGCAGTTCTGGGACTTGATTCAGAATGAAGGAAAATGATCCTGCGTCTAAGGACCATTCCGACTCTATCGGTGTGAACCTGGATAGAGCGTCCGCTGTCACATTGCGGACTCCTTGAAGGTGAACTGCCGACAGGTACCACTTCTTCTTTTCCGCCAATCGGAAAATGGCTAACATCACTTGGTTGAGAGGTGGTGACCTCGACCCTTGTCGATTCAAGCATCTCACAACCACCTCGCTGTCTGTCACCAATCTTATGTGGATCGAGTGACGCGGGGAGACTTTCTTTAAGGTAAGGAGCACTGCCATAGCTTCTAGAAAGTTTATATGAAAGGTCCTGAATAGCTTGGACCAAGTCCCCTGGACTTTTTTCCGATGAGAGTGACCTCCCCATCCCTCCTTTGAGGCGTCTGAGTGAATCGTCATCGACGGGGGAGGTGGCTGAAGAAGAACAGACTTCTTTAGATGTCTGGCTTGGGACCAAGGTCTGAGAAGAGTACGTAGCCGAGGCGGCACTGGTCTTCTCAGGTGTCTTCGCGCGTTTGATGCATACCTTCTCCAAACTCCGGTTGCATCCTTTAGCTGTGCTCTTAGCACTGGGTCTGTCACTGAAGCAAACTGGAGAGAGCCTAGTACCCTCTCCTGTTCGCGTCTTGATATCCTTTCGGAATCTAGAAGTCTCTTGACAGAGCCCGCTATCTCCTTCCTTTTCTTCATTGGGATGGAGAAACTGTGTGACAAAAGGTCCCAGTGGATTCCCAGCCACTGGAACTTTTGGGATGGAGAAAGTCGAGACTTTTTCTTGTTGATCTTGAAGCCTAGGTACTCTAGGAACTGGATCACCTGACTGGAAGCTTGCAAGCATTCGGTCTCGGATGCTGCCCACACCAGCCAGTCGTCCAGGTAGGCTACTACCTGAATTCCCTTTAGGCGTAATTGTTTGAGAGCTGCGCTCGCAAGCTTCGTGAAAATCCTTGGGGCTATGTTTAGCCCGAATGGCATGGCTCTGAAGGCGTACAGTTTCCGTTGTAGCCTGAACCCTAGGTAGGGGGAGAGTCGACGGCTGATTGGAATGTGCCAATAGGCGTCTGACAAGTCTATAGAGACTGAGTATGCCCTCTTGGGCAGTAAGGTCCTTATGTGTTGCAGTGTTAGCATCTTGAATTTGCAATTCACTATGAACTTGTTGAGTGGTGACAAGTCCAGAATGACTCTGAGCTTTTCCGAGTCTTTCTTGGGAACACAAAACAGCCTCCCTTGGAATTTGATGGACTTCACCTTTCGGATCACATTTTTCTCCAACAGTTCTTGAACGTACTCCTCCAAAATGGGGGTGGAGTGTTGGAAAAACCGAAGGCATGGGGGTGGAGTGCTGTACCAGCTCCAACCCAGTCCATTCTTGAGAAGGCTTTGGGCCCAGGGATCGAAGGTCCAGCGATCCCAAAATTTCATCAGTCTCCCTCCTACCGGTATCATTTCACTTGGACTGCCGTCCTGAGGTCTTGCCTCCCTGACCACGACCACCTCTGAATCCCCTTCCCCTTGAGGGGCGCCTAGACGAGCCTCTGGCTGCTCCTCTAGGTTTTGCACGAAAGGAATAAGACTGTCCTTCGAACATTGGGGCGAATGTGGTTGACTGACCTGGCACAGCCTGGGGTACCCACTGAAAGGCAGTCGGGGTTTGTGCCACCATCTGGGGCACTGGAGGCAAAGGCAATTGCAGTTGCTGTTGCTGTCTAAAAGGCTTGGCTGGCCGAAATGGTAGCCTAGTCTTCATATTCTTCCTCTTTGGTTGAGGACCCTCATCCGGGGAAGATTTTCTTTTGATAGCCAGGCCCCACTTCTGGAGAAGATTTCTATTCTCCACGGCGGCCTTATCAACAACCTCTTTGACCACATCGGTAGGGAAAAGGTCTTTTCCCCAAATGTTGGAGGAGATTAACTTCCTTGGCTCGTGTCTCACCGAAGCCCCGGTGAACACGAACTCCCTGCAAGCTCTCCTTGCCTTGACGAAGCTATAAAGGTCCTTCGTCACTGTGGCTAAGTGAGACTTAGCCACTACCATGAACATTTCATGGACCTTGGGGTCACTTGCCATCGTCTCGAGAGTAGTCTGATGAGACATTGAGGCAGCCAGTCTTTCTTTTGTCTCGAACTCTCTTCGTAAAAGAGATTCGGACAGCTTGGGGAGGTCCTCGCCGAATTGCCGTCCGGCAATATCAGCCTCCAACTTTCCCACTGAGAATGTCAGATGGACATCCTTCCAGTCTTTGTGGTCCATAGGTAGGGCCAGCGACAAGGGTTTACACTCCTCCAGGGAGGGGCAAGGCTTGCCGGCCTCGACTGCCTTTAGGACAGCCGCAAACCCTTTCTGTAAAAAGGGGAAGGCTCTATCAGGAGAGGACACAAACGAAGGGAGCTTCTTGCTCAATGCAGCTACCTTCGAATTCGAGAAGCCCCTCTCTTTCATCGAGGATGAAAGTAGGGCTTGAGCCTTAGCGTGGTCCATAATAATGACCTCCTTCGGCTCTGTCTCCTCCCTTGATGCTGGTTCTTTTCTCAGCCGGACATAGCAGTCCGGATATGATGCCTTGCTGGGCCAGAATTCTACCTCCTCTAGGGGAACTGAACCAAGCTTATCCGAGATGACGATCTTTCCAGTCGTCATCAGCATGTGCTCAGCATACCTCCATGGGTTAGCATCTGAGCATATGGGAAGGTCTTTCACATTGAGCCTTTTCCGGGGCCCATGTGATTCTGCCAGGGACTGCATACGCAGTTCCATTGCAGCCGCCTTCTACTGATTCTCCTTCTGCATTTGTTGGATCATTCCAACAATCGAAGAGAGGGCCTGTCCCAGTTCTACTGGGAGGCCAGCCGATGTTGAGGGGATAGGCTCCGGCATCTGAACCGGAGTAGCCGACACCTCGTTGACCTCATCCTCTACGACATCCGGGGTTTGAACTTGATCCTGACCTTCTGCCAGGAGGTCTTCTTCCAAACGTTCGTCCAGGTCAGACATCCTGTCACACAACTGCATGTCTTGCATCGCATCTGCGACTTCCTCGTCCACCTGGACTTGATCTTGAAGGATCTCCTCTTGAGGCTGGGGAATCACTGCCTCAGCTGATGCCTGGGGAAAAAGATACGCCCTCATCTTCTCACTTGGAAGATAAGGGCCAGAGGTGTTCTTCTTGAAGCCCCTTACCCAAGTACGAAGCTTTTCCCTAGCTATATCCCTTGATTCCGCCGTTCTAGGGGAATCAAAAGCCTCAGTAATCAGGTTAGTGCATACAGTACATACCTGAGGGTCCCAATACTGGAGATCATCCTTGGAGACAGCGCATGCTGCGTGTCTCCTACAACACTCATGTTCGCAGAGGTTCTTGCTGCGGACATTGCAGAAAACATTTCCGCACTTCGGAGGGTCCTCCTGTAAAGAGAAGAAATTTCCATGAGTATCAAGTGAACTATGTATCACTGGATATGCATAGTATAGCATAACAATTCATAAATGAAAGACACACACTTGTGTTTCCCTCACAACCCATTGTTGCAGCCTTCCAGATAATAAAATCAAAATGGTTTATCTCTACTAGAGTAATCAATGCAAGGTTTCCAGAGGAAACAGGTGGAGCTCACACCTAGGCAATGATTTTAAAATCCTGGATAATAGACGGGGAAGAACTCTGCTTCCTGTCTGAGGGCAACAGCAAAGGGCTGTGCAAGAAAACACAATAGTGTTAGAAGATACAGTGCTGTACCTAAACTTTTACTATAGTTTTCTTCTTACTGTATATGCTATACAGAAGAATACTAGTACAGTATAGGAGGATGTGTGCCGGCCTGCCTTTGCCGGCCGGCACACACCACAATTAGCTTTAAAGTATACTACTTAACAGCTATAGGGCGGCAGCCCTCTGGTTCAAATGCCTGTGCCGGCAGCAGTAGCTGCCGGCCAGCAACAGCCAGTGTTGGCCGGCAATGATTGCCGGCCAGCAACTACACAAGGTAGTACCCAGCTGCCGGCCACACTCTTGGTGACCGGCAGACAAGGACTGACATAAGCCGGCCGGCAAAGGTACAAGACCGATGCCAGCCGGCAGCAAAAGAACCAGAAGACTACACCTGCCCGGCTGCCGGCCTCATAGGCCGGCAGCCGGGACAGGTACAGCACTAGAAGAAAATAGAATGGATGCCGGGATAAGAGTGTACACAACCCCCCAAGCCCGGCAACCGAAAGAGTGCATATAAGGAAGGGGAGAAACTTAATTCAGGCTTCCTTGACCAATGCCGTCCGGCTCTGCCGGCAGGCATGGATGAGGGACCAAGAGAGGTCCGGGCAGCACTCGAAAACATAAGACCCTTGCCGTCCAGCGTCTCTGCCGGCCGGCAATGGGCTTAGTCAATCCATATCCCAACCTATACTAGGTCCAGAAGTAGAATGACATATGGTACAGTAATACCCCTGCCGGCCAGCTCTGCCGGCCGGCAAGGTACAGTACAGTAATGGCTAGGCCATTACGGAGATAGAGGGGGAAGGGACAAGAGGGTCCTGCCAACCTTGCTTTAGTGACAGATCACCCGCAGCCAAGAACTTTGTCTTAGCCTAAGGGAGATCTAAGGGAAAGGGCCAGCGCAGTAGTATAATACCTGCCAGCTTCCAGAGTAACAAAGCAAGGAAGGCGTTGCTACTCCCAAGGGAAGATTTATCCTCCCCGAGAACAGCAACAGGACTTAGTCTGGTCGATCACACAAGAAGGAATCATAACTACAGAAACCTTCGATAGTGACCTAAGGGAGCTAAGCTCCCTTTGTAAGTGTTAGGTCAGCGAGGGAGACTCTGCCCCAAGCCAAACAACACGGACTCAGACTAAAAACTCTGTTGTTCTGTCCCTCTTTGAACCAGACTCTGCTGGAACAGGAAGGTACAGTAACACCCTAGTATAGTTTTATCGAAAATAAATTCGGAAAAAACCACTTAGGGATAAGCCCAAGGCTTAAACAGAGGGAAAGGGATTGCATACCTTCTCCGAAGAAAAGAAAGCAACCGGGGAGTATAATAAAGTATACTAAGGCTCCATAAGCAATTAGCCTAGGCACCAAGAGAATCGATTACCTAATTCACCGAAACTCTCACGTATACAATCTTGGAAATATTCCACACAGTCTAAAATGTATAAAATATAGCCTAAAGCTTCAATAAAATTTTAATTACACTCGGAAAAACCATAATCATGCATTAAGTACTAGGACCAAACGACTAGGCTACATGGCCTAGCGTAGGCCAGAATGGCGAATACTTCGCCAAATAATACTAAGCACGAAAGGAAATCCTATGTAAAGCTAAATAGCTAAATTTTATTAAGCAAAACAACCAGGAATGTCACTCTGACTAACTAATTTATACCTAGCGAGTGACAGTGTCCAGGACACCTCTGGTAGGCTACGGCTCTTGTATCAAAGATTAATCCTATTAATCACTCAAAATTTTACCAAGAGCCTACATTTATACATAACAGACACTATACTCAACTTATCCGAGGTCAACGAAGACGAAGAAGCCATGAAAAGCTGAATAAATCCTAGATTTGCGAGAAAAACAGGAAAAAACACCGAGTTGTTAAGCTACGCAAAAAGGAATACAGATGGCGCCAGGATTGGCGCCAGGCACGCATACGAATCGGGGGATAGGGAAGCCTTGGGAGCGGCTCCCCTTTTTCTTTCCCGAATTCGTATCTCGTCAATCTCCCTCCTACGAGACGAATCTCTGTTCAGGTCGTAGATTGCCATGTGACGTGTCTAGAATACGTCCTCTGATATGTCGCGATATCCCTTTCACGAGGGATACTCGCTCCAGGAGTTAGAATTCTGGTACCTTAAGGTAAATTCTCTGGGAATATCGCCGTAGTTGTAATATACCCTAGGAAGCTACCCTATAGGAACTTCCATCAGGACGACATGGCTTGAGCCCAAAAATATATATATATATATATATATATATATATATATATATATATATATATATATATATATATATATATATATATATATATATATATATATATATATATATATATATATATATATATATATATATGTAGAGACACACATATATATATATATATATGCATACATACTTATATATATATATATATATATATATATATATATATATATATATATATATATATATATATATATATATATATATATATATATATATATATATATATGTATATATATATAAATTAAGCTATATATATTAACACATTAAAGTCTGGATTCTGTTAACAATCTCAGGATCAGAGCCCCAGGTGAAATCCTTCAAAAACTATAGCATCTGTCCGGCCTGGCTTTGAACCCTGGTCCAGGATACTTGTGTGACATTGACCATACCACTGTCCAGCCGGGTTTCGAATCCTGGTCCAGGATACTTTTGTGACATTGACAATACCACTCAGCCACGATGTGGTACGGTCAATCTCACACAAGTAGCCTGGACCAGGGTTCAAAGCCCGGCCAGACTCTGATACCATAGTTTTTGAGTGATTTCGCCTGGGGCTCTGATCCCGAAGTTGAATAGAATCCAGACTTTAATGTGTTAATATATATGGCTCATTTGAAATATGAAAAACATGTTTAATTCAAATATGCAAAATTTATCATATATATATATATATATACAGTATATATATATATATATATATATATATATATATATATATATATATATATATATATATATATATATATATATATATATATATATATATATATATATATATATATATATATATATATATATAGATCATCATCATCATCTCCTCCTACTACTATTGACACAAAGGGCCCCATATATATACATATATATAAATAAATATATATATATATATATATATATATATATATATATATATATATATATATATGTATATATATATATATATATATATATATATATATATATATATATATATATATATGTCTGTGTGCTCAAATAAGTCTTGGCAATTTAACAATGTAAAGTTTAGTATTGCGAGTGAAATGATATTTCCATTATAAAATAAATTTTAGAGCATACTTACCCGGTGGATATATATATATATATATATATATATATATATATATATATATATATATATATATATATATATATATATATATATATATATATATATAGCTCACGTCCCTGACGTCATGAAAGGAAATTCAAAACTTGTGGCCAACGCAGATCGGATAGCTAGGTGTACTACTAGCGTCACCACTCCCCAGCTATGTAGAGCCATTCCAGGAATCCTCAGATCTTCCATGCCCATAGGCCTCTAGAGGTGAGGAACGGAGGGAGTATAATTATATATATCCACCAGGTAAGTATGTTAAAAAAATTATTTTATAAGGAAAATATCATTTTCAAACATCTGACTTAGCCGGTGGATATATATAGCTGATTGACACCCTTGGTAGAGGGTTAGAGACCAGCTAATACATAATTGGAATATTACTCAAGAGTTTTATAAAAAACAAACTTAAGGGTTCATACCTAATAAGGAAGTTGACTTTTATAATTCTCTGCCTCATTAGTTAGCTGTCCTTATGAGATCCAGCGATCCCCCCACGGGGCTGAAAGACCTCTAGGAGCTGTCAAAACGGTGTAAATACCTCACTATGATAGGACCTCAACCAATACCCTTGTTCTGGGTGCTCTCAAGAAACAAGTTTGACCACCTGCTAAAATCAATGATTGCGGAAGACTGTCGACCAGTCTCCACAAACAACCAAAAATACAATAGTTTCAAGAGAAGAAAAAAGGTATTAGGATTAGGGGAATGTAGTGGTAGAGCTTTCACCCACTACTGCACTCGCTGCTACGAATGGTCCCAATGTGTAGCAGTCCTCATAAAGAGGATGGACATATTTTAAATAATGTGAAGCGAACACAGATTTACTCCTCCAAAAGGTTGTGTCCATAATGCTTCGTAAGGATCGATTTTGCTTGAAAGCCACCGAAGTTGCTACAGCTCTGACTTTGTGTGTCTTCACTTTCAGCAGTTTAAAATCTGTCTCCCCATAGTTAGTGTGAGCCTCTCTAATCAAGAGCTTGATAAAATAAGATAAGGCATTCTTTGATATCGGTAAGGAGGGCTTCTTGACCGAACACCATAGAGCTTCAGAGTTGCCTCGTAATTTTTGAGTTCTGTCTAGATAAAATTTAAACGTTCTAACAGGGCACAGGACCTTTTCCATTTCTTCACCAACCACATCTGAAAGGTTGTGAATCTTGAAAGACTTCGGCCATGGATGGGAAGGACGCTCATCCTTGGCCAGGAAACCAAGTTGTAAGGAGCATATAGCATTACTATTACTGAATCCAATATTCTTGCTAAAGACATGCACTTCACTGACTCTCTTAGCTGTTGCCAGACTTACTAAGAAGAGTGTCTTTAAGGTGAGATCTTTAAAAGAGGCTAAGTGTAAGGGCTCAAACTTCATAAGAAACTTCAGGACAAAATCCAGATTCCATGCTGGTGATTCAAGTTGATGCTCCTTAGAAGTTTCAAAAGACTTGAGATCTTGAAGGTCTTTATTGTTAGAGAGGTCTAAGTTTCTGTGCCTGAAAATGGCCACTAACATGCTCCTATAACCCTTTATCGTAGAGGAGGAAAACTTGCGTTTTCTCATAAGGTGTAAAAGGAAGTCAGCGATTTGTGTTAGAGAGGTACTGGAAGAGGAAATTGAGTTGATTTTGCACCAATCTCGAAAAACCTCCCATTTGGACTGGTAGACCCTGATGGTAGAGGTCCTCCTTGCTCTAGCAATGACTTTAGCTGCCTCCTTCGAAAAGCCTCTAGCTCTAGTGAGTTTCTCGATAGTCTGAAGGCAGTTAGATGTAGAGCATGGAGGTTTTGATGGAACCTTTTTAAGTGCAGTTGTCTGAGAAGATCCATATGCATGGGTAGACTTCTTGGCACGTCCACCATCCATTGAAGTACCTCGATGAACCATTCTCTTGACGGCCAGAGAGGCGCAATTAGAGTCAATGTGGTTCCCTCATGAGAAGCAAACTTCAGTAAGACTTTTTACAGGAATTTTGAAAGGGGGGAATGCGTACAAATCCTGGTGAGACCAGTCCAGCAGGAAAGCGTCGATGTGGACTGCTTCCAGATCTGGTACTGGAGAGCAGTACATTTGAAGCCTCATCGTTCTCGAGGTTGCAAATAGATCTATGGTCGGACGACCGCAAATCCGCCAAAGTTTCTTGCAAACCTCCTGATGCAGCGTCCATTCAGTAGGAATGACTTGGTTTCTTCTGCTGAGGCTGTCTGCCATCACATTCTTCTCCTCTTAAATGAATCTTGTGAGTAATGTGATGTTTCTTTCCTTCGCCTAAACTAGAAATTCCCTTGCAGTCTCGTAAAGGGACTTCGAGTGGGTTCCGCCTTGTTCGAAAATGTAGGCCTCTGCTGTGGTGATGTCTGCGTTTACCTGTACAACTTGGTTGAGAATCAAGTTCTCGAAGCCTTGTAGCACCAATAGGACAGCTAAAAGCTCCTTCTGGTTGATGTGGAGACCCTCTTGATCTTTCATCCACAAACCCGAGCATTCCAGTTTGCCCAATGTTGCTCCCCACCCCGAGCCCGAGGCGTTGGAACAAACACAAGGTCCGGGCTCCTTTGTTCTAGGGAGAGACCCTCCTGAAGTTTGGTTGTATGATTCCACCACTGCAGGCAATTTTTTGACAGACTCTGGAAGTGGAATAATTCCTGACTCTAAGCATTTCTCTTTGTCCCAATAGTAATTGAGGTTAAATTGCAGTGGGCAGAGATTCAGTCTTCCTAAGGAAACGAACTGATCGAGGGAGGAGAGAGTTCTCAGCAGAATTATCCACTGTTTCACAGACCAATCTCTTTTCTCTAGGAAGAAACGAATCTTTATAAGGGCTTGTTTTATCCTTTTGGGTGATGGAAAAGCCCGAAAAACTAGACACTGTATCTCCATCCCCAAATAAAGAATCTTTTGAAATGGTAACAGTTGGGACTTCTCTGTGTTGACCAGAAGACCCAATTCCTTTGCTAATGTCATTGCCAGTCTGAGATCCTCCAGACAGCGATTGAAGGAAGACGCTCTGAGTAATCAGTCGTCGAGATAAAGAGAGGCTCTGATCCCTGTCAAATGCAGGAAGCTTGCTACTTTTAGCATGAGCTTCGTAAAAACAAGAGGAGCGGTGCTGAGGCCGAAACACATGGCCCGAAACTGGAAGACTTCCTTCCCATAAACTAACCTCAGGTAGCGTTTGAAATTTGTGTGAATAGGGATATGAAAATAGGCGTCCTGAAGGTCTAAAGATATCATCCAGTCGCCTTTCCTTACTGCTGCCAGCACAGTTTTGGAAGTCTCCATTGAAAACTTTGTTTTCAAAATGAAAGCGTTGAGAGCGCTTACATCTAGAACTGGTCTCCAACCCCACGAGGTCTTTGGAACCAGGAAGAGGCAGTTGTAAAATCACGGAGACTGCAAGTTTTGCACCCTCTCTATAGCCCCTTTTTCCAACAGAAGGGACACTTGTAGAAGCAAAGCTTGTCTCTTTGAGTCCTCTCGGTACCTGGGAGAGAGATCTATTGGTTCTTGAACCAAAGAAGGTTTCTTGACGAAAGGAATCTTGTATCCCTCCTTCAGCAAAAGAACGGACCACTGGTCCGCTCCCCTTCTCTCTCAAGTCTGCCAGAAGTTCTTCAGTCTGGCTCCTACTGCTGTCTGAATTCGAAAGCAGTCAGACTCTGCTTCGACCTGATCTTGGTCCCCTCCTTCTTCCTCTCCTCCCATCAGGTCTGGAGTTACCCCTACTGGCGGGTTTACCTCGAAAGGGAGGAATGAATCTAGACAAAGGGGTATCCACCTTTGGTTTGTTGCTAGAATAAGAAGTCGGAAGTACTTTCTGAGGTGCTCTGGAGACCAAGTCGCGGGTGTCTTTCTGAGCTAAGGAAACAGCAACTTCTTTTACAAGATCTTGAGGGAACAGCGCAAGAGAGAGCGGCGCAAAACAGAAGTTCAGACCTCTGACAAGGAGTGACCTCCAGGGAGAGGAAAGAACACATTTGAGCTCTTTTCTTGAGAACTCCAGCCGTAAAAAGAGCTGCTAGTTCATTAGAGCAGTCCCTTACGGCTTTGTCTATACAAGACATAATTTGAATAACACTTTCATTATTCTTAAAAGCTGACACTTTCTTACCCAAGGCTCCCAGAGTCCAGTCGAGGAAGTTAAAAACCTCGAAGGCTCTGAAGACGCCCTTGAGAAGATGGTCAAGTTCCGAAGTTGTCCAGAAAATCTTTGTACGCCTCATGGCTAATCGACGAGAAGGGTCTACTAGGCTTGAGAAGTCCCCATGGGCAGAGACAGGTACTCCCAAGTCGAGAAATTCTCCTGTCTCATACCATACACTAGATCTAGAAGCTAGTCTAGCAGGAGGGAAAGAAAAGGCCGACTTGCTTTGATTCCTCTTTGACTGCATCCAGTCTCCCATTAATCTTAAAGCTCTCTTAGACGATCTCAAAAACACCATCTTAGTAAAAACGGGAGCTTGAGTTGCTGTTCCTAAGGTGAACTCTGAAGGAGGAGAGCGTGGATCAACGGGCACAAAGTGACTAGGAAATTCTTCCGTGAACACTTTCATTATCTTCTTAGGATCTAAGGACTGCTGTGCAGTCTTAGGATCTTCTTCCTCCGATAAGTCTTCTAAAGGTTCAGCCGCCGAGAGAGGAAAATCAACCTCTTTTTCCGATAAAACTTCCGCTGGAATAACGTCTTTGCGCGCCTGTGCGCGAACTATATGTTGAGCGCTGTGTTAGCTAACTTGAAATCCAGCATCAACTTATTGATTATTATCAAGATCAACTTGAAGTTAGACGTCACGTCAAACTTGACTTGAGTGACGATCGACGTCACGTTCATCATGACGTTCGGCGTCACGATTAACTGCTTGTCGAACGACAATCTCAGGCAGAACGTCAGCTTGACGTTCAGCTTCACGCTTATAAGCTTGACGTTTTAAATCAAGCTTAACCGACTTACGACGATCGGCTTGCAAAGATTCTCGACGTTCAGGAACTCGTTGATAAGACTGCATGATAGAAAATAGTTTAAGCTGCATGTCTTGTAACATACTAAATTTAGGGTCAATTTAAGGTGAAGTTATGACCGAAACATCAACGCTAACAACGTCTTCTTGCTCATCAACGTCACGTCTGGAACGTCCAGACAGCACAACATATCCAGGAGCTTGCATCGCATTTTCTGGACTCTTATTAGAAACAGACATTTTAAAAGGACGTTAGGCGGGCGATCTCTCGTCAGAAGAAGACAAACGTTCTGGACTGCGCCAATGACTACAGCCAGGTCTTTGAGGTGATAAATGACTAATATTAAAAGACGTCATTTTCCTCTTGAGAGGTCTAGAAACTTGACGCCAATCGTGTTTAAATTCTTTGTTAAGCAAAGCGTCATCTGATGATGTGGTAAACTTAACCTCACCTTTCCCATAGTGAGGGCGAGTGTTACGTGAAACGTCACGAGAAACACTCGAGGGGATATCTGTTCGTACGGTTATGCCTCTCGTTCCCTTTCGCCGCTTGACATTCCTTCTCCCAGGGGTTGGGAGCTTGAAAGAGGTCTAAGGCTAGGTGAACGATACATGAGCAGATGCACCTTCCACAGCACTGAACACATTCCCCGGACTTTTGGCACCCCCCTCACTTTTGGCACTAATGCTGGAACTCTTAAGCATACTTACGTCAGACATAAGTTGGTTCCTGTCCGTAGCAAGCGACTCGATCCTCACCCCCGGAGCTTGTATAGCACTCATCATATCTTTAAGTGAGGGTTCAGTGATAACAGTAGGAGGTTCATGAACTACCACTACAGGGGAAGAAAAAGATTCAGGGACACAGGGAGAGGAAAATTCTCTAGATTGAGAAGAACTTCTTCTAATCCTATCTCTCTCTAACTTACGAGTGTATTGATCGAAATCGAGCCACTCACTTTCAGACAACAACAAACATTCATCACAATGATCCATTAAAGAAAAAACTTTACCTCAACATTTAGTGCAAATAGAGTGGGGATCGATAGAGGCTTTAGGAAAACGGGTTTTACAGCCTTTCACACACTTTCTATAAACTGGGGAAGGGTCAGCCATTTTGGAAAATTCCAGAGAGAGATCAAACAAGCAAAGGTCAAAAACACAACAAATCCAAAGAGTTCATGAAAATCCGTAAGTAAATCAAATCAAGCAAAAGCCCATTAACCAAAAAACAAGTACTTCACCAAAGATACTGCAAAAATCGAAGGTTAAGACCATCGAATGTTCCAATGATGTCGCCAGCAATGACGGCAGGGAAGATCTGAGGATTCCTGGAATGGTTTTACATACCTGGCGAGTGGTGGCGCTAGTAGTACACCTAGCTATCCGATCTGCGTTGACCGCGAGTTTTGAATTTTCTGCCATGACGTCAGGGACGTAAGCTATATATATATATATATATATATATATATATATATATATATATATATATATATATATATATATATATATATATATATATATATATATATATATATATATATATATATATATATATATCCACGGCTAAGTCAGATATTTAAAAATACTAATTAGAAAAGACATTTTAATTTGTGATTATCCAGGTTTATCCCTCAATCCTAAAATTATTTTATGTATCTTATAAAAAATGTAAATCATCTAGATAACGATATTCAATCTACACAAGTTAATGCATAAAATTTATCTAATCATATTGAATGAAATTTAAACAAAATTATTTCAAATACATTTGTAGAGCTATATTGAAAATATATTTCTTATATAAGTAAGCAAATAGTTTGGATTTACATCTAATCTAGTAAACAACTTCCCAAGTGCCATGTAGCACCAACAAAGTAAATGCCACCAATATTCATTTCATGTTGCTGTGGGATATTACAAATCTCGATATCAGTTAAAAAAGTTATGAAATCTCGTTCAAGTGAAATGAAATGGGAATGGACATTAATAGGATATGCTCTCATTTTTTTAGGCAACTTGATATTTGGAAAGTAAAACGTTTTTCCCATTTGCCAAACATGGTATTTTTTCTCCAGAACTATCTGGAAAAACATGAATAGCCACAGAGAAATAAATAAATATATTATTCACATAACTGTTCCATCACTATGAGATATATGAATATTAGTCGTCCGGCTGCCTGTTAACTTACCAAAACAAAATGCTATCTCACTCCTTGCTAGATACGGTGAGGAATTGTATGGCCATTCAGTTCCTTACAGCACCTTTATCACCTTTATCTTCATACAATAGGAACTGTATTCCTCTCACCCATTCGGAACCTTTTATTAAAGGTGTAAAGGTTGAACCTATTTTAAAAGTTTAAAGATCGCTCATGAATGGCAGAGACAAGGGCAGGATAATGTCCTAGAGACTCACTGTATATACAGATGATCAACACCCAACCCCTTTTTCAATCAAGCTAGGACCAAGGAGGACCTGGCAATGGCTGCTGATGACTCAGCAGGTGGGCATATAGACTCCCCTGAACGCCCTATCCCTACCTACAAGGATGGTGAGGTTACAGACATTAATAGATGCTTTCGAGCTTGAGCGGGTTTCGAAATTCAGTTCAGCAGATTACAAGGCAGGGACGTTTCCAATAGGCCGTCGCAACCTTAATCCAAATGTGCTATCCAACCCCTGGTCAGTTATTTAATGTCAACTGTTATTCTCTATTTCTTCAATAACTTCTTATTCATATTTTGGATCTGTCATTATTCAATTCTGCCTTTTTGTTATTCACCACAATTATAAATTATTGAATGTACCTACTCCATTAATTAAGGACTGTCTTCGTATAAGAAAGCATCTTCCCTCGTATCTTTCATTAAGAGATTATTTTCTTTTAGTGAAATATATCTTTGACTTTGCATTCTTTTAAAACTTTTAGTTTAGTCTTTCTCTAGTTCCTGTCCATTTGCACTATACATTGCTTGTGAATTTTTTCCTCTTTATTCCTGACTATCTTATATTTCAGCTTGTATGACTAGCATGTTTTTTTTCCTTTCCTTTTTTAGGGGGGGGGGTGGGGGCATTATGTAATTGCACCTTAAGAAATATCCTTTTTCATTTTAATGAATGATTTTATTTCGAATAGTCTGACATGACTATTTTTATAGTTTATAGTGAAAGATCTATCTTAATGTTGTTACTTTTTTTTTTACAATATTTTTTCTTAATTTCTCATTACTAGTTTATTTAATTCCTTTCCTCACTGTAATAATAATAATAATAATAATAATAATAATAATAATAATAATAATAATAATAATAATAATAATAATAATAATAATAATCGCTTCACTAACTATTATTACTTCCTCATCCTACATTCCTTTTACCACAAGTTCTACTAGCAGTCACAAAACACCATCTTGGAATCATGAATCCTCTTAACCTGCTTCTCTCATCTCCACTGCCTTCTTGTCCTCCTCACTTGGTTTGATGACATTTACATTTACATTGTGTTTCCTTTCTCACAAACTTTCTTTTACTTTTGCTTTTAGTTAAAATTAGCAATGTCCACCCCGATATCTGTTTGTATATTTTCTTGCATAAACTGAGCTACTTTATAGAAATGTGATAATTTCTTTTAATTTACTTGTATATCTCTCAAACTATTATCTACTTTTAATTTTAGTTATAATTAGTGATACTCATATCAGTATAAGTTTACTTATTTGTCTATACAAATGAAGCAATTTTTTTGAGACAATGATTTTTTTTTTTTCATTTACTTGTATAAATTACACTCTTAAAACTTTGAGGACGAAAACATCCGGAATATTCTAAAAAGAACTGTCTCAAAACGAGAGAGAGAGAGAGAGAGAGAGAGAGAGAGAGAGAGAGAGAGAGAGAGAGAGAGAGAGAGAGAGAGAGAGAGAGAGAGAAAATGTTCTTTACGTTTATTTTCATATATCCTCATTCAATATCATTAGTGCACAGCTACCTCCCTAAAAATTTCCTATATTTTTTAAAGATAAGGATGAAATCTACTGCTGCTGATACTATCCTAAAATAGACTCGGTTGGAATTTTACGCTTCCGTGATTTTGTTCACTGTTTAAAAGGCTTCTGTAACTGTGTCTCCTTGCTTACTGCTATAACAGAATTCGA
>NC_090731.1:36311031-36326031 GCF_036898095.1 Palaemon carinicauda | reverse complement strand
TCCTTATCTCGCTTGCTTTCGTCAGAGTTTTTCCTATTCTTAGTGCGTTTCTTGGATCTAGTGGTCCTCGATTTCCATCATGGAATCTGTGAGAGTGGAACTTCATTGCGCATGTGTGACTGGTAAGCTGTGTGCAGCTTTTTTGTCCCACATGAAATTCGACCCCCATGTGTTATGTGCTTCATGTCGGGGCCATGGGTGTTCCCGAACAGACATGTGATGAGTGTGTAGGTTGGACCGATGGCCAATCGGCTAAGAAAAAAAAGAAGAAGACCAAGAAGGACAAGTCGCCCTCG
Source organism: Palaemon carinicauda (assembly GCF_036898095.1). Lineage (NCBI taxonomy): Eukaryota > Metazoa > Arthropoda > Malacostraca > Decapoda > Palaemonidae > Palaemon > Palaemon carinicauda. Next base: position 36,325,735 of record NC_090731.1, on the reverse strand, counting down.
AGGAAGGGCAGCGTTTCTCGTCCTTCTTCGGTCTGTTCATCCATGTGTCCCTCTCTGTCCCCTGTGTTACCCGTGGCAACGAAAGTAGTTTCCTCTGGGTCAGAGAGAGGAGACCGTGTTTTGGGACCCGGGCCCAGGAGTCGTTCCCCTTAAAATACGGAAAGTGGAACCATCTAATGGCAGCCACACATGACACTCCAAATGGGTCGGCGAGAGGTAGTGCGTCTTAAATCCCTATCCCCTTGGAATATCATGAAAGGACCCAGAAAAAGAGATGTCCCTCGGGTGAATGTTATCTGGTTAACCTACATTCCTTAATACCTTAATACCCAATTTTATTTTTCCCCGACAAGCCTTACCCCCTCCTCTGATTGCTCACCTCTCTTGCAGGAGTCTATTTGCCCGTCTCCTAATTCTGAGGCTCCTATTATTCGGGATGTGGTAAGTGTTCGTGTCGGAAGAAAGGACAATTTCTAGGAAAATTATATTTTTCCTAACATACTTACCACGTCCCAATAATGTAATTGCCCTCCCATCCGTCCCCGCTATAGACTCAACTGTCATATGACTTTCTTGGGGCCAGAGTAGAATGGGGTAATGGCGAGCCGAGGTCGGCTGAAGCGTCACTCTAGGTCATTCTAGGTAAACAAGAGAGGTCAGGTTTGCGCAGGTAGGAAGCAAGGTTCGGGATGGCCCGTTGGGGCCTGGAAAAAAAATCTGACCGAATAGAAGACGATAAGAGTAAACTCCTATTAATCTGGACGTGGTAAGTATGTTAGGAAAAATTAAATTTTCCTAGAAATTGTCATATATATATATATATATATATATATATATATATATATATATATATATATATATATATATATATATATATATATATATATGTGTGTGTGTGTGTGTGTGTGTGTGTGTGTATGTATATCATGTTTGTGTGTGTGTATATTTGAGGGAACACAATGACGTATATTCCGCAAAGGTTTTTTGGGGAGTCTAATACGATCTTCCATTTCAGGGTATATGCAGGTTCTTTTTCTTTAGAAAATCGCACATCACTTGGTTATTGAGGATTAGCATTTTTTTCATATATGCTCATAAATTCCTAAAATTTATATGTTAATGTTATGTGAAAAGGTTAAACTTTCTGCAGAATTATTATAAAATCCATTAATATGAAATAGACTAATATTACTCGTTGCAAAATGTTACAGTAATATCAAGTATATAAGCCTTACTAGCAATGTTTTATGTGAATAATCACCTCCTACTTATGTCAGAGAAGTTTAAATTTGCGTAGGAAAAGCAAGTACAAAGAATTATATAATGCCTTTACCTTTGTTTTTATTCTGTGTATTGACAACATTTATCTTTGTTATAAAACAGTAAATGTCAACTTACTGACCGCGAATAACAGGTGTCTCAGGCTAAGCGTCATCTAGTGTCTATATACACGCAGCATAATGCCAGATTATTTAAGAACACCCTCTGGAACATGTCATTCCATTGCGAGAAAAGTGTTAGACAATTATCTTTTAACATTTCAAGAATTCTTCATTTGTTACCGAGGATTGGCGTCAGTGTGGAATGAAATATTAAACTGGATAGCTGCAGCACGATATGATTGCAAATGTGGGGTTAGCACTTTTGAGAAATTGATGAGATCTATTAAGGCGTATTACATGTAATTTCATTAGGGAATAGGAAATGTTATGATCACAGGCTGAAATTTATAACAGTTACGTAGATATTTTAACCTTTTTTCTTTTAGTCATTTTTTATCAAACTGTCCTACTACATACGATTATGCTTATGTAAAGTATCATATTTACCTAAAATATATATCACATCCCTTGGATGGTTTTTGCGCCCAATGATAATGGAAAGATGCGCAATGGTGATGTTTTTAGAACAGTTGTAAGGGCAATGCTCGCCATTGAAATGCACCCAGAAACTATCGATCGTTCATGATAATCCCATATTAGTTTTTATTTCAGTTAAGGTATTTGCTAGATAATTCTATAAATGTTAGCTTGGATGACTTCCATCCTGATCATATAAGAAATAACAAAATACACTACTGTACCACATATTTTAGAATCAGCTTGGTTAAACCTTAAAAATGTTATATGCTATAACTTTCTTGTCATTTATATAATGTATTCTTTCTCTGTATTCTACCATTACCTGATAGTTGAATTAATATTAACAATTCAATACCTTGCACAATCTAAGTTGAACTCTATTTTTATGTACTATCCAGTGTGATTATGATAATAGAACATACTGTGTAATAATTTTCCGTATTAAAAATCACCACTATCATCATCATTGGTGTGTGAGATTTATCCAATCTTAGAATTTTAAGATATGATTTTCCCTCATTAAACTCAATTTTCTCTTCCTCGTAACCTTACATTTGCGCAATCAAATCCTGATGAGAACTCTAATTGCTTATCTGAGGGTTTTCTGCCTCAGAAATCAACACGAGGGCATTCATTACTTCATTCTCTTTTCATGCGAGATAACATATTAGCTACTAATCATTAATAAGTATTTCAAGTCTTTTGTGATTTCATAAAATTCCACCAAATATACTGAATGTGTTTACAAAATTATGGTTATAATGAAAATAACAAAGGAAAAAACCGTTATTACTATTATTGTCATTTTTTGTTTTATTGTTACTGTGATTATCTTGGTTGATTTTAATATTATTATCATTATCATACCATTGTTATCGTTGTTATAATAAAAACATTATTTTCATGAAGCAATTCATGTAACTACATTATATATATATATATATATATATATATATATATATATATATATATATATATATATATATATATATATATTATAGTTTACCACGTAGTCCTATTATACCGGTTGAATATCTATCTCTTAAGTGGAAATTCAAAAATTCAGAATTGCAGAGAATTAAAAATGTTTTAATGCTAAACAGGCTGATATAAGTTCTTTTTTTACAGTTTATTCATTAAAAGCTCGTTTTAATGGTACTATTCTTAAAATGAGTTATTTTAATTGTTCAATAATTCTCTTGTAGTTTATTTTCTTTCTTCACTAGGCTATTTTCCATGTTGGAGCCCTTGGGCTCATAGCATCCTGCTTTTCCAACTAGGGTTGTATCTTAGCTAGTATTAATAATAATTGTTATTATGTCTTTACAATGTATGCCTGCAAGCTCTTATTTGACTTTATATTATCCATAATAATAACTTCCATTATCATTCTCAACTTTATAACAACCCTTTCAACTTTGGCATACTTCAACTCCGTTTTTTGGCTTTTCTTTACATTCAACCTATTTCTTGAATACTCTATCCAACCGAAAATGCATAACGACCGCACAGAATCATTCCCCTTCCATCCTTTACTTAGCGAATTTATTTGTTAACTTTTCTCGTCCATTAAATCCCCTGTAAAATATCTTTTTATCCTAAGTTTCTCTTTAAATTTTTTCCTCTGTTTCTGCAATTGGCTATCTTCCTCTCACTTTATATTAACTAACCTATTGATCATGCTTTATGCCAGCACATACTTTTGACTTCAAATAATCTCATATTTCCTTAATTGAATCTTTTATTAACTTTTCCAGCTTCTTCCTATCAAAATGACTTCTTCTTACTTTCTTATCATTACAACCTGGACCCGTTGGCTCTCGAAACTCATCATGGTGTTTCTAAAACTTCTGATACAATTCCATTTCTTTTAATTTGTTTTAAATACATTTACAGCCACTTTTTTCTCTCCTACAACTTCCATCACCCATCCCATATAATGATTGATTAAACCACCAGTTACTATTCTTACTATGGCATCTACTATATCACTTTTCTAGTTATTCTAAAATAACAATGATACAGCAAACTATTCGAAACCTTTACTTATATATATATATATATATATATATATATATATATATATATATATATATATATATATATATATATATATATATAAATATATATATATATATATATATATATATATATATATATATATATATATATATATATATATATATATATATATATATATATATATATATATATATATATATATATATATATATATATATATATATATATATATATATATATATATATATATATATATATATATATATATATATATATATATATATATATATATATGTATATATATATAAATATATATATATATATATATATATATATATATATATATATATATATATATATATATATATATATATATATATATATATATATATTTGTTCCAACACGAATACTTACCTCGAATTACTTCCTTAGGAGGGTCCTTGACCTCTCTCAATCTCGACCAAGATTTCCCGCGCTACCCCCCTATCTCGCTCCCGATAGTTTCTACCCCCGCCGCCAGGATAAGTCCTGCGGCCCGGATTAGGGCAGGTCACTGCTTTTCCCGGGTCAGGATCCCATTAAGTCCTTGGTCGTGAGATGCGAAACATCTCACTTTCTCGCTTAAACTCTCGATCCTTTGGCGCGTTGTGATCCCACGTGTTCCCAGTGTGCGGACTTGTGTTTTTTCTGCGATAGTGCGTTTTATCGCAAAGTGTTCTCAGTACGTTCCCCTTGTGTTTATCCAGGGTTTCTGTAACTCGTTAGTGTTGGCCCTTCGTGTGCGAACGATGGAGCATGTGCGTTGTTGTCCTGGTCCTAGAGCAGGAAAGTCGTGTGGGGCTTTCCTCTCGAAACCAGAAGTGGACCCGCATTCCCTTTGTTCCACGTGCAGGGGTAAAGTTTGTTCCTCCTCGGACACGTGTCCCGAGTGCGTGAGTTGGGACGGCATTCAGTGGGTACGGTATAGTACAAAGAAAAAGAAGTCGTCGAAGCGTTCCCCCAAGAAAGTGAGTGGCGTGTCCTCCTTACAGTCGGTCAGTGATTGGTCCGACGAAGCCTCGGCCTCTCCGTCTCCTTCGCAGAGGAGTGGGCAACAAGCCCCCAGTGTGATTGTTAGCCATAGTGTTCTCCCCGGTGAACCCAGTGTGAGGGAGGAACCAAGGGCTGGCCCCTCTGGAGAGAACGGAAGGACCGCGAGTGTTTCGGGCGAATCGGGCCACGTGGCAGGGGATCACGCTTCCTCAGAAGACCCGGTGTGGGGCAGTGTGGCGATCTCAGACTCCCCCCCGCCCTCGTGGGCCGGTGCGTCGGGTTCCCCCCCCCCCTGAAGAAAACCACGCTAGAATTCGTCGCCCGAGTAGCGATGCCTTCGGGTGGAAGTTACCGAAGACTCCAGGGTGGTCACCGCTAAGGATGGACGTATCCCTGGGTCCCTGGCCTTCTAGCAGGGACAGAGTGGACTCGGTACCCTCGGTATCTACAGCAGTTCCCGAGGACTTTCTCCAGCACCCTGTCTCGGACGGTCGACGGCGAAGGGCCTCCCCCGCGCATCACTCGGCCAGTCGTTACGCGAGGAACGTGGCACCCTCGGACTCTTCGGAAGCAGACTCATCCTCCGGGGGAGAACGCAGGGAGAAACGGCACCGGAAGGGAGAGCGGACCGATAGTGATCGTTCCCGCTCCAGGTCGAGGTCGCGGCACAGTAGGAAGCGCACACGCTCTCACTCCCGTAAGTAAAAGAGGGAAGTCTCTCCCGGCGGCGGCGAATGGTTCTATGTCCCCTCAGGAGAGTCCAGGAAGCACCGCTCTCCAGACTCTCGGTCCAGTGAACGGGCCTCCAAGTTGTCACTGCCTACATACAACATGGAACCGCTCGACCGGCCACGCAAGAAGGACCTCACTCTCAGGCACAAGTCCTCGAGGCCTCCGGTTCACCCCGCCCGGCGGGAGGAAGCTCGCTTCCGAGAAGACAGCCCGACCGAACCAGCCCAGCTGGGTCGGGCGTCGAGCAGGAAGGACCTGTTTCCGGGATCGGGTCTTCCCACCAGGACCGTGTCCTCCGCTTCCAGAGCCTTGGGCCAGTCGAAAGGCCTCCCGGAGGCGGTGGCACCCGCCCTACGGCGAGACCCAACCGTGTACGGTGCGCCCTACGGTTGCGGGACGTCCTCCCTGGGACCTAGTAGAGAGCGACCAGTTTACCACCCAAGCACTGCTCCCCTCCACCAAGCCGAGGCCTCGGTCGACGGAGGCGAGGCTTCCCCGTCGGAGGACTCCGCCTACAGAAGAGTAGTAGGCCTCGTCAGAAGGATCCATGGAATCTCGGAACCCTCGGCGCCGAAGGTGAATGCCTGGAGGTCGAGCCTCTTGAGGTATACGCACCGGGACGTCCTTCCGAAGTCCTCTCTGGCCCTGCCTCTCGCCCCAGACCTAGTACTGGGGCAGGAGTACATCGACAACTTGGTGGACAGCAGTGCGGAGGCCCCCAAGTCCCAGAGTGCCTCCAAACTCCTCCAGGGTCTTAAACTACAGGGCAAAGTTTATATCCCGGAAGGGCGGCGCCCAGGCTCCTGTAGAGTGGACCCAGCCGTGGATATCCTAGGACAAGGCGGCTCGGACGAAAGGGCCTGTTCAGCCCTTGTGTCCTTCTCGGCCTCTGAAGCCGGCATGATGGAGGAGATGTCGAGAGACATGATTAACGTCTCCTCATGGCTGGACTGGTGGGCCTCCACATTGGTCAATGTACAGGCCTCCACAGACCCCGACGACCCGGAACAACAAGGTCTCCTGTCAGACCTTCTCACCTCCGGGGGGAAAGCCCTAAAATTTATGGCGTATCAGGCACTCTCCTTGACGGCCAACTGGTTCCTTCGAAAGCGGGACACAGTGCTTTCCAAAGTGTCCAGAAAAATCCCGGACAGAGAGGCGCGAGTGATTCGCACCCTACCCCTAGGAGGCGAGTCCCTGTTTCCGTTGAAGGAATTAGAAGTGCTGATGGAGAAGGTGTCCAAGAGGAGAGAAACCAACGTCCCCAAGCATACATCCTCCAGGAGGCCTCCTTATAGGAGGTCAGTCTCGGATAGTGCCGTGACCCCTCAGGCTATCCCCAGCTCTTCGAGGAGGGACGCCCCCGCCTCCTCCTGGACATCAACTCCACAGCCCTCCCGCAGAGGAGCTACAGCTTCTGCCAGCTCCTTCAGGTCGGGTTACTCCGCCTCGAAAAGGGGCAGATCAGGCCGCCCCTCTAGGAGAAGGTAGAGGGAGAGGCCCCCTACTCCCGCCCAAGCCTCGGGTTGGGGGATGCCTCAGACCCTATTGGCAAGCATGGAAAACGCATGGGGCGGATGCTTGGACGGTGTCCGTCCTGAAAGAAGGCTACAGGATCCCCTTCATAGCGGATTCACCCCCTCTTATTCCAGCCACCCAAACAGAATGGTTAGCTCCCAGGGACCCGTTGAAAAGGGCTACCCTGCAAAAAGAAGTTTCCTCCATGTTGGAGAAGGGAGCCATGGAAGAAGTCCTTCTCCCAGGGCCAGGCTTCTACAGCCGCCTGTTCCTGGTGGAGAAAGCAACGGGGGGGTGGAGACCGGTGATAGACCTGTCGGCCCTCAACAAGTTCGTCAAGAAGACGGACTTCAAGATGGACACCCCAAAATCCGTCCTGATGTCCTTGAGGGAGAAAGATTTTATGATGACGGTCGACCTCAAGGACGCGTACTTCCAAATTCCGGTCCACCCGTCGAGTCGGAAGTTCCTCCGGGTGAAATGGGGCTCCCAGATCCTGCAGATCCGGACCCTCTACTTCGGACTGTCGACGGCCCCTCAAGTGTTCACGAGGGTCTTCGCGACAGTCTCAGTATGGGCTCACGAACGAGGTATCCGCCTTATCAGGTACCTGGACGACTGGTTGCTCCTTTCCAGTTGAAAGGCCCTCTTGGAAGAGCAAGGAAAGGACCTCCTCCGTTTCTGCAGGAGTCTGGGAATCATTATCAACCTGGAGAAATCGAACCTAACTCCATCCAACAAAATGGGGTACTTGGGGATGACGTTGGACACCGTGCAGGGGATGCCCCTTGGGTCCTGTCCCCCCGAGTTTCTCCTGTTCACGGACGCCTCCAGCCTAGGGTGGGGAGCCCACCTGCGGGAGGAAACAGCAAGCGGGACCTGGTCGGAGACCGAAAAGCAACTCCACATCAACGTCCTAGAGCTAAAGGCAGTACAAAAGGCATGTCTGCACTTTGCAAGTCGGTTGAAGGAAAACACCGTGGCCCTAATGTGCGACAACGCCACGGTGGTAGCCTACATCAAGAAACAAGGGGGCATGAAGTCGAAGGAACTGTGCGACCTCACCGTAAACATCCTGCACTGGGCGGACGAGCACCAGGTAACACTGCTAGCAAGGTTCATCCCCGGGAAAAGGAACGTGCTAGCCGACGGCCTCAGCAGGATAGGTCAGATAGTAGGGACGGAATGGTCCCTACAACCAGAAGTGGCCAGACTCATCCTTCAATGCTGGGGCTCCCCGGTGATAGACCTCTTCGCAACAAAGCTCAACGCCAAGTTACCGGTTTATTGCTCCCCGGTACCAGACGAAGGAGCAGCCCTAGAAGACGCCTTCCAGCACAGGTGGGACAACCTGGACGTTTATGCCTTTCCCCCCTTCACGCTGCTAAGGCAAGTGCTCAACAGAGTAAGAACCTCCCAAAACCTAAAGATGACTTTGGTAGCGCCCTGGTGGCCGGAGAGAGAGTGGTTCGCGGATCTGAAGGACCTGGCAAGCCATCCGCCATGGCCTCTGCCCCCCAGGTCAGATCTACTGAGTCAACCGCACTTCCTCAAGTTCCACGACATCCCTATCTCTCTTCGCCTTCACGCCTGGAGACTATCGAGCGACTCCTGAAGAAGGAGGGGTACTCCTCCTCCACAGCTAAGAGGATGTCCCTATACCTGAGAAAATCCTCTACCGTAGTCTACCAGGCGAAGTGGGCCGCCTTTACGAAATGGTGCGGGACAAAACGAATAAGACCTCTTAAAGCCTCGGTCCCTGACATAGCTGATTTTCTCGTGTACCTTAGGGATAAAATAGGAATGTCAATCCCGGCTATTAAAGGAGTACGAGCAGCCTTAGGCCAAGTCTTTCTCCTGAAAGGCATCGACCTGGGGACCTCAAGACACATAGGGATGCTGATTAGAAGTTTCGAACAATCCTGTCCTCCCCAAGCCAGGAGAGTGCCCAGATGGGACCTGGCCAAGGTCCTGAAAATGTTGTGTCGTCCGCCCTTTGAACCACTCAGAGATATCGGGGACAAAGATCTCACCCTCAAGACAGTCTTCTTGCTAGCCTTAGCTTCGGCTAAGAGAGTAGGTGAGATCCACGGTCTCTCCTACGACGTGGCACACTCCAAAGGGTGGAAGGAGGTATCTTTCAAGTTCGTACCCTCCTTTGTAGCAAAGACTCAGAACCCAGCAGTCTGGGACCCGAGGTTTGAAGGTTTCTCTATTCCGGCCATCCCCAAGACAGGCAATACGGAAGACCTGAAGTTATGCCCAGTCAGGACGATCAGGAAATACCTGGAAAGGACGGCCCATCTCCGTCCAGGTGCCAAGAACCTCTTCGTCTCTTCAGGCGTTAATAAGAAGCAAGTGTCCAAGAACACTATTTCCTTCTGGCTGAGACAAGTCATCACTAGGTCTTATGAAGAAGACAAGGTGGCAGTACCAGGCACTCCCCGTCCCCATGACATCAGAGGCCTGAGCACTTCCTTGGTCTTTGAGAGAAATATGGCAGTGGGGCAGATCCTGCAGGCAGGCACCTGGTCACACCAGTCGACCTTCACCGCCCACTACCTCAAAGACTACTCAAGAAAGTCTTTGGATGGATTCTCCATTGGGACAGTCATCGCCGCCCTCCAAGCTGTGTAGTGGCAGGCTGGAAGACGTCCCCAACAGTGAATAGACTCATCCCTACTTCTTCAGGAGAAGACTCAGTAGAGAAGATGTCAAGAGGTAAGCCTTAAATTATAAGCGTAAGGTTTCTGCTGCTACCCCCTATCCGCTCTCTGTACCCCCGCATTACGTAGCCCTCCAGGCACCATGTGCCTAACCAAGTGGCAGAATGGCTCTCCCGCCTCCTAAAGTATAAGTCTCCTAAGGAAGTAATTCGAGGTAAATATTCGTGTTGGAACAAATAAAAAATTTTAAGTAATTTTTATTTTTCCTAACATACTTACCGAGAATTACTTCCGGGTAATGGCCCTCCCTTCCGTCCCCGAGTGCCATTCTTCCATTGCCGGGTCGGGCTAAACGGAGAACTTAATGAGATCCTGACCCGGGAAAAGCAGTGGCCTGCCCTAATCCGGGCCGCAGGACTTATCCTGGCGGCGGGGGTAGAAACTATCGGGAGCGAGATAGGGGGGGGGTAGCGCGGGAAATCTTGGTCGAGATTGAGAGAGGTCAAGGACCCTCCTAAGGAAGTAATTCTCGGTAAGTATGTTAGGAAAAATAAAAATTACTTAAAATTTTTGATATATATATGTATATATATATATATATATATATATATATATATATATATATATATATATATATATATATATATATATATATATATATATATATATATATATATATACATATTTATATATACATGTATGTATATATATATATATATATATATATATATATATATATATATATATATATATATATATATATATATATATATATATATATATTCATACACGTATATACAGTATACATATCCTACTCACATTTATCTATCGACTATAGTACCATTTTAAGGGCTAATTTCTTCAATTGGCGAAATCTAACAGAGGCCCTTTGCGTCGATAGGCGTTGGAGATGATTATATATACATACATACATATATATATATATATATATATATATATATATATATATATATATATATATATATATATATATATATACATATATATATAATTATCCATCCAAGAAGACAATGTATTTCATACTATGAAACTTTTTTCAAAACACATATCCAAAAGACTCTTCAATCTCATCAATCACTGGAACTCCGTATCTAGCAAAAGCATTATCCTTTTTTATGCCCCTACTTTTCAATTGAGGTCACATATGAAAACTTAACCATTTAAGTTACATTCAGAATTACTCATACAATCATGAAAGAAACTTATTTTTACTCCATAATTCTAGATATTGTTTGATAGAAATATGAACAATATCTCTCTCTCTCTCTCTCTCTCTCTCTCTCTCTCTCTCTCTCTCTCTCTCTCTCTCTCTCTCTCTCTCTCTCTCTCAACAAAGGCACCGTTGAATGAGAAATGAAATAAGAATTGTAATGCTGACGTCATCATAAGAAATTTAATAATATTAGTCCTCCTTGCAGGCATATCTCTTAAATATCATTACTTAATGATTAATTATAAAAGTAAAATCTGTACAATAAAAGATTGTAAAACATCCAACATTTGAAACAAATTAATTAATTGATAAGAATGATTAGAGACAAGAAGCAGAAGATTATATTATATATCTACCAATGCAAATTCCTTACCTAAGCTTATTCGTGTACCCAAATGCGTCTTGTGGTTTATCTTGATATTGTTACCAGTTACAATTAAAGCCACGCATCTGTCGTCCTGACATCCAAAGGGAAGATTACCTTCGTTGTCTGAATCTGTTTGACGAACAACAAATTTTGGTTGATATCAGGACGAGACGGCTTGACACCAGAACAATTGTTAGGATGGTGGGAGAGGAGGAGTGCTTAATATGTGGTTCAGATTCTGGAATAGTACCATGGAAAACTGTTGTCTCATGTATGAAACTGGAAGCTGATAAATATATATATATATATATATATATATATATATATATATATATATATATATATATATATATATATATATATATATATATATATATATGTATTTATATATCTATATATATATATATATATATATATATATATATATATATATATATATATATATATATATATATATATATATATATATATTTATATATATATATATACATATATATAGAAAGATAGATAGATATAGATATTATATATATATATATATATATATATATATATATATATATATATATATATATATATATATAGATAGGTAGATAGATAGATATAGATATAGATACTGCATATATACATACATATAGATATAGACATACACACACACACACATATATATATATATATATATATATATATATATATATATATATATATATATATATATATATATATATATATATATATATATATTTATATATATATATATATATATATATATATATATATATATATATATATATATATATATATATATATATATATATATATATACATATATAAACTATTGATGTAATCAAGTAAAAACTATACAAAAAAGGTAATTATTGTGGAATTACATTATATATATATGAAATGTTGTAGAGAATAATGTGAGACTACTTTTATTTTATATATGTATGCTGCCAAATAGAAAGACTATACTCAAACCTGAATATAGATATGGTTTGGAATATTCAATACTTTGAACTAAAAAAGAAAAACAGTAAAACAAGATAAAAGGCTGAGTCGCATATGTGGCCTCTTCCGGTTTCCAGGTGCAATGGCTTTGACTGTATTTTAACCATAAAACATATTCTAGCGACTCTGAAGTTTTTAAAAGACAGAGATTTATATGTTGGCGAAAAAAGTTTAATTGACCTTTTATCAGAAATTCTTATTTTTCTGCATTTTACCCTTTTTTTAAGAAACAGGTTTTATAAGATTTTGACTTTTATTCATCACACATTTTTACCTCGTATTTTTTTTATCCATTATGTTTTATATATAAATAATATTTATAGTATATGATATATAAATAATATTTTTTCTTCCTAATGTTAATCGGGCCAACTCTTTAAGAGTCGAGTTTGACTCATTGGGCTGGTTAAACTCCTGCTTTTCATATCAATAATCTTCATCTATTGAGAATGCCAGAAAGAGAAGGACCCAGATGTCCTTTTGGTGTTATATTGACCAAATCAATTGCTGCTGTAAACTTTGTCAAATCAGACTACCTACAAAAAAGAAGTTTGATGCAAAACACGAATAATAGTAAAAAAAAAAAAAAAATAGCAAACCACAAAGGATTATTTTGCTGATGTTACTAATATTATCACCATCATTATCGGTATTTAAAGCCTCGATATTAATTCATTTTATAATTCGGGCTTTTTATAAATATATGTGAATTTCGTGATTCATTAAGATGCGTATTTGCACATTTTGTTAAATTACTTTATTATATCTATAATTTTCTCCAAATATCAAAAACCGCTTGAAAATTTTTTCTCTAAAAAGAAACCTCAAAACATTACTGAGAGACCGCAGGAAAGGTCAAGCAAAAAGAGAGGGAGAAAGACAGGAATTAAGTAAGATACTCCTATAATAATGGTGAAGATTTATTTAATACTATGAAAGTAGAAATGGAATATTTTTAAATTTTAGTTAAAAAAAAAAGAACATACAAATGAAAATATGAAGCTAAATGAAAGTGTGAATTTAATATATATATATATATATATATATATATATATATATATATATATATATATATATATATATATATATATATATATATATATATATATATATATATATCTATCTATCTATCTATATATATATATATATATATATATATATATATATATATATATATATATATATATATATATATATCTATATCTATATCTATATATCTATATATCTATATCTATATATATATATATATATATATATATATATATATATATATATATATATATATATATATATATATATATATATATATATTTACTAGCGAGTAGAATCCTCTTGTTCTTCAGTACAGACTATGGGATCACCATACCACAATTTCTTTGAATTAATGCTGATGAGCGAATGATGATGTTAGAAATCGTGGTCAACTTAATTGTGACCATTCTTACAATGGAGAGAATTTTCCTTTCAGCCGAGTGGATTATTTCTCGTATATGGTCCTGACTTATCATAATTCCTCGTCAGAACGAAAATGAATATGCAAATGCATGAAGACTCAAATTCTTCTCAGGATGAGGTTTTCTAAAAAAAAAAAAATAAATAAATAAAATAAAATCCAACTATATCTGGTGGCAGTAATTTCTTGTTTTTACATAATGTTTAGAAATTACTCTCTCTCTCTCTCTTTCTCTCTCTCTCTCTCTCTCTCTCTCTCTCTCTCTCTCTTCCCTTCTCTTAGTGAGGGGGTCTCAAAACTTCAGTTTCTTGGGTTCCAACTATTTCTCAAAATAGCTCTTTACATACTTCCTCATTATTTCCCTTGACGAATCTCTCTCTCTCTCTCTCTCTCTCTCTCTCTCTCTCTCTCTCTCTCTCTCTCTCTCTCTACTAAATATAAATCAGGATTTTCTAGAGTATCCAGCACTTCAAGAAGGCACATGTGTCGACAGTCATTGTAATTTCCTTGTGATTTTTACGATCTTCATCCACTTAGTCCTTTCGGGTCTTTTTTAGCGTCGATGACTTTAGTGATCAGATATGGATCCCTTCTAAATGCGACATGAGAAATGCAGTGCAATTCCAGATTTCCTCATCCCGTTGTATGGTTGCAGTGGCCTATTGGAAACGTCCCTGCCTGGCGAACGCCTGACCGGTGTTCGAGTTTCGTTCTAGCTCGATAGTTTCTTGTAGTGTCTGCAACCTCACCATCCTTTTGAACTAAGGAAGGGCGGTTTTGGGGAGCCTATAGGTCTACTTGCTAATTCGT
>NC_090731.1:36293531-36306031 GCF_036898095.1 Palaemon carinicauda | reverse complement strand
AGAATATTTCCAATTTTCCTTTTAATTTGATACGTATTGATAGTAAAACTTTTCATGTGCTTACTACTCCTGATTTTTTAAGAAAAATACGTACTCATATGCAAAGTCACTAAACACACATACAAATATATATATATATATATATATATATATATATATATATATATATATATATATATATATATATATATATATATATATAGATAGATAGATAGATAGATAGATAGATAGATAGATAGATAGATAGATAGATAGATAGATAGATAGATAGATAGATATATATATATATATATATATATATATATATATATATATATATATATATATATATATATATATATATATATATATATATATATATATATAATAAAAAGGAGGACGAATAGTCTGGACAACATCTTTCAATTTATTGGTGCCGACGTTTCAGGACTCATCCCATTATCAAGGCTAAAATGGACATATAAAACATTATAAGCAAAACTCAGTAAAGATATATAAAATACAAAAAAAGACAGTCGAAATTAAAATTGAAATTATAAACACAGTTACAAGTAAAATATGGAGATAAAAATATTAACTAAGAGAAAAGTATCTTAAAATTAAATATACAAAAATAAAAATTGTCTAAGGAGACCAACCTGTCTGGAACGGACTAGAGTACTGAGTGACTATCTGAAGGACAGTACTCAGGAGGAAAATTCTAAATTTGCCAGCTTAAGCGATGTGGAGGGGGACAGAGGATAATTGGCTGTTTAGTTTAGGAGACTTTTCTTTAATCATTAACGATTCCAATACTAGTAGAGAGGAGTTATTTGGCGCTTGAGCTATAATTTCAAAGTTTTTATATGCAATGTTGGTCTTGCATTTACTTGCATGTTCTCTGATGGTTGAGAATTCTTTGGTTTTGAGCGCACATCCAGTTCTATGACTCACTCCCCGATGCGCATCTATGCGAACTTTCAGCAATCTTTTTGTGGAATCCACAAAATTTAGACCCATTTTCCTCTGGTTCCTCTTATGGTATATTGTATGGTTTACCTAAGATTCATAAAGAAAATGTTCCACTCAGACCTATTTTAGCTGCTTATAATTCACCAAATTTTAATATTGCTAAATTTCTTGGGCCTGTTTTACAACCACTTACCTCAAATGAATATACGCTGCCCAATTCTGCCTCTCTGATACCTGAAATCACCACTCAAAACAAATGTAATCATATGGTTAGCTATGATGTTGAATCACTTTTTACGAACGTGCCCTTGCAAGAAACCATTGAAATAATTTTAAATAAACTTTTTATTTTTCCAAACGACTTATATCACGGTTTTAATAAGTCTGATTTTAAAAAATTACTTGAACTTGCGGTGATTGACACTCATTTTATTTTTGATGGCAAGTTGTTTAAACAACTTGATGGTATGGCTATGGCTTGGGCCCACCTTCGCCAATATTTTTATGTGTCACCTTGAGGAACAGTTTTTAGACCAATGTCCTTTGCTATTTAGACCTATATTTTATAAACGCTACGTAGATGATACGTTAGCTACTTTCAAGCTAAAGGAACATGCTGCTAGATTTTTAGATTTCATCAATAACGTTCATCCAAACATCAAGTTCACTATTGAGGAAGAAGAAAATAACAAGTTACCATATCTTGACATTAACATCTCAAGAGGGCAGACACGTCTAGAAAAAAGCGTATTTAGAAAAAAGACGTTCACTGGTTTAGGCACCAATTTTTTTAGCTTTTGCTTTTATAATTTTAAGTTAAATGCCGTAACAGCCCTGATCTGCAGGGCTTCTATAACAGAATTGGATTCGAAAATGTAGGAAGAGTAAAAGCTACGAAAATAGATATACCAATTTGGGTCTGAGATTGGGGAATCAAATTTAATTGAAATAGTTACATTATTTCATTCACAATATTTTTAAGCTCAAATATTTGATTTTGAATAACATCTTTATTCTATTACTTTTTTTATTATCAAGGTTTAAAGTGTTTAAAGGTCACTCACGAATGGCAGAGACAAGGGACAGTGACAATGCCATAGCTAGTGGGACAATTCTCTAGAGACTCAACATATATAAGCTACATATCATCGGAGCTCAAGCCCCATCTCCACTCAAGTTAGGACAAGTAAGGGCCAGGCAATGGCTGCTGTTGACTCGGTAAGTAGACCTAAAGGCTCCCAAAATCCCCCATCTCCTGCTCATAAGAATGGTGTGGTTACAGACACTAAAAGAAACTATGTAGCTTCAGCGGGACTCGAACCCTAGTCCAGCGATTGCAGGGCGAGGGTGTTTCTAATAGTCCACCTCATATAAATCATATAAGAACTAGAAGTCCTTCTCTTGGATAATATAGCTGATCTCTTCATGTCATAATTAAATATTTATTATGATCTTCTTATCGTGTTATGGCAAAGTGTAATGCTTTTGATGGAGATGCAGTATTACGTTTGGCGGGAAAATATGTGCAAAAAAAAAAAAAAAAAAAAAAAAAAAAAAAAATATGATGTTTACACAAGCAAAACTCACATTCTGAATGCATTCAACATTTTAAAGATGCTTTTAAACAAAGCCCTGATATAACAAAATGTATAATTTACTCGACTGTATAGCCACTCGATGAATAGTTAACAGAGGGAAGTAGCAATGCTAATTATTATATAATAGCACATGTTTATTAATTTCGAAACCCAAATAATTTTGTACTACATCTTGGAATGAATTCTACTGCATCTTTCATAAACCCACACCCTTCACTTGAAAGGAATTGAATTAATTAATTTATTTTAATTTTTTTCCTTACATAATTTAGAAAAAAAAATCTCAAATTTCGTATACTTTTTCATAACCACGAGGACAAAGTGAGGAAAATGTGATAATATAAGTTTTAAATTTTCATTTCCCCTTTTTTTGCTGAAAGCGGTTTAGCCATTAATGTATTGCAAATCCCAATGCATTAATAATCGGTCATTACAACTTCCATGCAATATAATGATTTTGCTCACGTCAGTAGATACACATAAAAATTAGAACGGTGACACTGGGTAGAGCGCATACCTTTGCCTATATCATGTTGTACATCACAGTATAGGCAATCGAATTAATCACATCTTGGCACTAGTTTCATGTAAACAGTATAAAGACGGTTTTGATCTTTTCGTGACCTTGGCCTTGAACTTTGATCCAATCACTCTCAAAATCTACTCAAAATGTCCTTGGATCACGGCTGACATTCCCAGAGATTCGATCAAATAATTTTTGAGTTATGCGACAGACAAACAAGCAAACACACAAACATAAATGAATATATAAATACACGCCTATCAAAACATGACCTTCCCAATAAAGTCAGCGAAGGTAACAAAGATAAAACTAGAAGACTGCAGACCTACGTCACGGTAGCTTATTTCTCGAAACCAGCGTGGATTTCCCAGAATCAATTATTTCCAGCTCTTTACATAACAGTTTAAAAATCCCTTTAAGTATCAATACTTGACGATTGTAATTGTGGCCATATGGATGACGACCGGAATTTGACCTTTTGCGTGACTTGACCTAGAACTCGACCTTGAACTTCCACTTTAACATGCATGAAATGGCATGGACTTTCATACACTCAAATATGAACCCAGTTGTAAGTTTCTTTGGCATCGACGTCCTAACTTATGGGTGAAAACGTGAATGGGACATTTTGCTTGAACGTGACCTTGACCTTTGACCTTGGCCTTGCAAAATTTACTCATTGCCAACTTTTTACTTATTAGTTAATCCCGGGATGTTTCATTAATCTACGATTAATATTGTGGCTAGGAAGCTGTTCACAAACAAACACACACACGCAAACACTCAAACAGAGAATAAAGCATAGCCTCCTTTGCACCTCGTTGACGGAGGTAAAAGATATGCAAATTAAATGAAACAATATAAAATGTAATGCAAAGTTTCATGAAACTACCACCCATTGCATTAGAGAAACTCTCGATGACTGATAATATATTATTCTCTAGGGAAGATCGTAGCCAGGAAATACCTTGGTCTTTAATGTGGGCTGCTGCAATGGGATACTCATTAAAACGTATGCAATTATTCTTTACAGTGAAACATTTTCGTCACAAATAACGATATTTCGGGGAGGTGTGTTTATGTAAAACCATAAAGAAATTACTATAAATTATGATTGACTGCTCTGTAATTACTTTTTGCTCAAACATGTAGGTGTATTTTTTACGTCTAGATAAAAATAACCTTAAGTTTCCCAAATCGCCTTGTCTCAAGTAAAATAATCTCTTTGTAAAAAAGCCTCAGCAGTTGAATGTTTTTAGATGTTACCATCGCTCATCATAATAGTTTTGAAGCTTAAGGGGCACGGCATCTAATACAAAAATATTGATAAGAGATCAATTCTTTACTTAGAAACATGATATTTTCCGGGTTTAGTTATATTACCATTGCCAATTATATGTGAACGCAAGAACTCAATATGCATGTCCGTCATCTGTCTGTTAGTACGTCCGTATGTCTGTTGTTACAATGAATGATCTCTCTTATTTTTTTTATTTTAGACTCACCGGCTTTTGCAAGTAAATACTCAAATATCATACAAACAACGTGCAATATAGTTATCCTTAAATATCAAATAAAGGTAGGTAATAGATAGCCCATACGATGGGCCGATAGCAATAATTTTTATATAAATTACCCCTTCACAATATTAATTATAATTAAAATAAAGCTGAATTACATCAGAAACGCTAAAGAAATATGTAGTCACGTGAGTAGTTTCAAGAAAATCCATTTTTAATGTATATTTAACAAATATTTGAAACCGAAAAACATTTGTTGAAACCGAATAAAAGTTTGTTTTGAATAACCGTATTTCAATGTTTCCAGTAATATATATAGATTACACACTTCGGATATTGACGTTATGTTTGGTATTGTTTTCATATACATCATTCTAAATGCTTATTTATCGATATTAGACTCAATTAATTGTGTTTATTATAATATCTAATAGAATTGACTATTATTTACTAACTTTGACAGCATGTTGATTGTTGATATGATCAGCGAATGTTTTTCTCTCTCTCTCTCTCTCTCTCTCTCTCTCTCTCTCTCTCTCTCTCTCTCTCTTCCACTCCTTTCTCGGCTTTTCATCACATTTCGTTAACTTCTTTGTTACAGCAACAGAGAAGAGCACATAAACAAAAACAGATATTTCCTGAATAAACACAGTACGAGGCGAGAGTAGAATGCCGTAAGTTTGTGGGTCTCCATTTCAAGATTTGGAGGTAAGTTGGTAACTCACAAGACAGATGCCAGGTATCACTAGATAATCAGTCATTAAACGAAACTAAGAAATTAGAACTACACGCAGAAATAAACATTATTTACGACTACACAAGGGTTATTCTCGCACTCGACCCTTTTTAATAGGTTTCGCCGTGGTTACAGCTATAACACTAAATCACGTGACATGAAAAAGGTAGCCGAATGTTCAAATGAATTTTGCGCTGTTTTTTTTTATCGGTATAAGAAATAAATTTATGGAAATTAGATTTTTTTTTTTTTAAATAATGGCTTCCCAGAGGATGACCTGAGCCTGAAAATCTTTAATATGCCTATAGCTACGAACTACATAACAAGTGTTTTGATTAATTCAGTTATATGGCAGTTTCGAAAAAAATGCCTTTAGTGACGGCATTACCGATTTTTTTTTTCAGAATTAAACTTGAATTGATCTTGTTTGGATGTAGTAAGAGATTTATAGGTGTAATATAAGGCGAGAGAGAAAAAAAGTAGAACTTATCTTGTCAACTATTTAAACAATATAAAGCCAAACCATGAAAGAAATGACAATGTTTATCTCCTTTTCTAATCAATAAATACAGGAGCTGATTCTACGAAAATGACAAAACAATAATAAACAAGAAGTTATTAGATTACAGATGATTTTTTTTTTTTCAATTACTGAAAGTAGTATACTATTGTGACGAAGGTCTAAATGATTATCAAAAGGAATTATGGGTAAAGTCAAGGTAATTACTGACAACGGTTATATGATCATCATAAACTTGATTGATGTAAAAGGAATATTATTATTATTATTATTATTATTATTATTACTTGCTATGCCACAACCCTAGTTGGAAAAGCAAGATCATATGAAAACAGGGAAAATAGCCCAGTGAGGAAAGGAAACAATGGAAAATAAAATATTTAAAGAACAGCAAAAAGCAATAATATCAAAATAGATATTTCCTATATGAACTATAAAAACCTTAACAAAACAAGAGAAAGGTAAATTATATAGAATAGTGTGGCCGAGAATACCATCAAGAATACAGAACTTCTCTTGCAGTAGAAGGAAAATTTATAGTCTTCGAAGAAATGGATTTTATATAGTTAGTTACTGTCATTTTTAGGTGATGTTATAGTTTATATTTGGCTATTTTTTTTTTTTACAAAATACAGCAAGTAATAAGCTCCATATAAATAAAAATATGAAAATTCAATATGTAATCGGGTAAACAATTCATAAAATTTAGTTGTTAATGGGAGTTTGTTCTTGGAGCTGTTGTTATTTTTTAAGCTTCATGTTGATCATTACTGGGAAATCATTATGAATTCCGTTAGCTATTAAACTCTTAAGCATAAGAAATATGGAGTATTATGTCTACTACGTTAATATACAAAGATTTATAATTATTACTTAATGCTTGTATCGTTAACTAGTAAAACAAGTTGTATAAGTGTACAATATATAACATATGAGTGAAATGTGGATATAAATGGAATCCAAATGCAAAAATAGGTTTGAACAGAGAATGTAGGATATTTTTGAGAGCATAAGATCAATATATATATATATATATATATATATATATATATATATATATATATATATATATATATATATATATATATATATATATATATATATATATATATATATATATATATATATATATATATATATATATATATATATATATATATACTGTATATGCCCAGGGGCCTCAACAGGAAAATAGCCCAGTGTTTAAAGGAAACATGGAAAAGTAAAATTTGAAAAATTTTAAGAACAGTTATACCAAAATAAATATTTCCTATATCAACGATAAAAACTTTAACAAAACATAAGGAAGAGAAATTAGATAGAATATTGTACTCTAGTATACCCTTAGACAAGAGAATTGTAACTCAAGATCATGGAGGTTTGTTTTGTGAGTGTCCTTCGCCTAGAGAAGCTGATGAACAATTACAGTGCAGTAGTTAACCCCTTAGGTGAGGAAGAATTGTTTGGTAACATTTGTTTACAGGGGTATGAGGACAGAGGAGAATATATAAAGAAATGGCCAGACTATTCGGTGTATGTGTAGGCAAAGGGAAAGTGAACCGTAACTAGAGAGAAGGATCTAATGTAGTGCTGTCTGGCAAGTCAAAGGACCCTATAACGTAGGATTTCAACGGGTGGCTGGTGCCCTGGGCAACAAACTACCTATAAATGAAAACATAGTCCCCTTCTGAGTAAGAATACCATAACGTGTTGAGTGGGTTTGTCAGGGACACCCATACCAGGTATATATTAATTTTTTTTATGGATCAAACATTTTCCATCAACTTGCTGTCCTTCAGTATCTTACTTAAATAGACTTTATAGAACATTGAAACACATCTTGATCGATAATTCTTTTCCTTTTTACTCTCTTTAACAAAGTTCTTCCTATTACTCAATTTATTCCGCTCCCCATAATCTTCATATTCTTCTTTCATGATTAACACCCCCTCCCCCTTTTTTTTAGTGAAATATGCTGTCCCACTATGATATATTAACATTTGCGTGTATTAATTCTCTTTTAACCTTTATTTTTATTATAATGAATTTATTTCAATAAGTTACATCAATGTAAATTAATCTCTTCTAATCTGTCATCGTGTATTTTAATCAATCTCGTCATTTATATGGTTTTCTTTTATGCTTGTAACACGACTCTTGTCAGACAAGAACCTTAACGAATGTAAAAGGGTTATGATAGTCAGTCGATCAGCTGTTTACTAAAGGTTGATGGGTAACGACATGCAATATCAACCAGAGGAGTATTGACACAGGGAATATATTTGAATAACTTAATATCACGAATGTATTAATTCAATTTTACTTCAATATTATTTTGTTATATTAATTACAGCTCGTTAGTTTAGAGATGACATACACGTGGTGGCCTATTGGCAACGTCCCTGCCTGGCGTTCGGCTGGACGGAGTTCAAGTTCCGCTTAAACTTGATAGGTTTTTGTAGTGTCTGCAAACTCAACATTCTTTTGAGTAAATGTCTGATAGAATCGAAAGTTATTATTTTACTCCATATGTTATATCTAAAAAAAGAAATATTGCCAAGGGAATAGAACAAGCATAAACACACATACACAATATATATACATACATATATATATATATATATATATATATATATATATATATATATATATATATATATATATATATATATATATATATATATATATATATATTTATATTATATATATATATATATATATATATATATATATATATATATATATATATATATATATATATATATATATATATATATATATATATATATATATATATATATATATATATATATATATATATATATATATATATATATATATATTTGGGCTCAGGCCATGTCGTCCTGATGGAAGTTCTTATTAGGTAGCTTTCTAGGGTATATTTGACTACAGTGATATTCCCAGAGAATTTTACCTTAAGGTATGCAGAATTCTAACTCCTGGAGCGAATATCCCTAAAAAAACTCACAATGATATCGCATAATATCAGAGGACATATTCTTGACAAGTCACATAGCTATCTTTACCCCGAAGAGTATTAACGCTTCGAGGGGGTATAGTGACAAGAATCTGGAACGAGAATGAAAAGAGAGCCGCTCATAAGGCATCTCTCCTATTCCGTTTTCAGTGTGTATTTGATGAAGGCGGTAGCGTTCTCTTTATTCCTTTTCGTGTAGCTTTACTACTCGGTGTCTTCCCTTGTGTTCTCTCGTTATTTTGGATATAATTTAACATTTTGATGACTTCTCTGGCCTCTTCTGCCTCTAGGAAGTTGAGTATTATCTTTACTATGTATAAATGTATGCTCTTGTCGTTTTGAATTAAATCAAAAGTGATTTTAACGTAAACAAGTGCTGTTGCCTACCGCACGCAACCTGGATATTATCGCTCGCTCTTATGGATCATTTATTTAGCTGGAGCGACATTCTGAGTTTGTTACGCTTTAATCATTTAGCTATTTAGCTCAGCTAGAAATGATTATATTATACCGTCAGTTTTTAGCTCGGTGATTTCGACACGGTTCGAGGTACTGATCTTGCCCTTGGTGAGGCTTCGTAGCCTAGACGTCTGGCACTAGTACTTTCATGCATTATATAAGTTTTTCCGAATGTTATATTATTGAAGCTATAGGCAAATATTTTATACATGTAAGATATTATTGAATGTTTTTTCCAAGATTGTATACGAGAGAGTTTCGGTGATTTAGGTAATCGATTCTCATCTTACCTAGTCTAGTATTCTATGTACAGTAGTATACTTTCGCGCATCCCCGATTGTTCTTTTCTCCTCCGGAGGCTAAGTTCAGTCCCCCTCTCTCTCTTTAAACCTTCGGCTTAATCCTGGTTGTTCTATCTGTATAATAATTCAGGTATAACTATTCTAGGATATGTCTGTCCTGACCTGATAGCCAGAGTGACTGGTTTTTTGGGTTAGGGCAGAACATTAGAGTTTCTAGTCTATAGTCTGCTTCTTTCTAGCAGAGAGAATGAGTCTCCTTTGCTAGGTTAGGGGCGGACACAGGAAGCTTTGCTTCCCTAGTCGATGTTGGAAGGATTGTAAGAGATGATTCCTTCCTCTAGTGGCCTAGCAGACTGTCCTGTGTTGTTTTTCTCGGACTGGAGAATGAGTTTTCTCTGTTGCCTGGAGAAATAACTTCACCTAACTTTGTTCTGGTTGGGAGGAGATTAGTAAGTATTGCTAGTCCTACTTCCTAATAGACAACTCTTGGTTAGGATGAGCTTCCCTAACGGCTGAGTGTGTCTCTTGCTAGAACGAAGTCTATAGGTCCTTTATCCCTTCCCCACCTCTCTTTCTTTTATTTACTTTTGGCCGCAGTCCTACTTCCGTACCTAGTATAGGTTAGGATGGAGGACAGGCTCAGCTCTCTGCCGGCTGGCACTACGTGTCGGCCGGAAGAGACCCTATATTCTTTGCAGAGTGGACCCCAGACCTCCCTTGGTCTCCCTTCTATGTCTGCCGATATAGCCCGACAGGCTATGGATTCTTTGGAAGCCTAAGTGCTACATTCTCCCCTTCCATAAGTTCACTCTTTCTGGATGGAAGGTCGTATGGCAATGCCACCTTAAAACCTTACATCCATACTGTTTCTCTGACTATTGTGTTGCACCTCTATCCCGGCAGCCAGCTTAACAGCCGACAGCCGGGCAGGTGGAAGTTCTCTGGTTCTTAGCTACTGTCGGCAGGCATGGGTTTTATTACCTTTGCCTGCCGGCAGTGGAAACAAAGCCTGAATCTGCTGGCCACTACGATTATCGGCCAGCAGCCGGGTATTAGTGTTTTCAGCCGTCGGCTGGCAATGATTGCCGGCCTGCACACAGTCGCGAATCAGTGGGCTGCCGCCTATTAGTTAAAGATAGTATATCTTTGAACATTGCAGGGGTAGATGCCGGCCAGCAAGTGCAGGCGCACTCCGGCACTTGCAGGCGCACTCCGGCACGTGCAGGCGCACGCCGGCACGTACCGGCGCGTGCTAGCCAGCACAACAGCAGGCGATGTACAGTAGTTTCTGTATTCGTAGTGTAGTACACACTGCATTAGCAGAAACTGCTGTACAGAGCTTGTGATAACTCTAAAGGTCTTCATCATACTTAATGTTATCTTGTACAGCCTTTTGTTGAGACCGTACAATATATAGAAAGTAAGTTCTTTCTGTATTCTTTCTATCCCGTATCTTAAAACTCTATCTCAAGGTGTAAACTACATCTTAAATTTCTGTTTAGGAAATTACGTAAGGTATTCTAGAATAGAATTAACCTTAGTTTTAATATCTTGGGAGGTTTCAGCAATTGACTGGAGAGGATATACATGTATGTGTCTTTCCCTATTTGTTTTATAGCTTCTCTATATAAGCTAAATGTCTCAATATAAGTAAAAGCCTTCACTTGATACTCATAGATTTTTCTTCTCTTTACAGGAGGACCATCCGAAGTGCGGGAGTGTGTTCTGTAATGTCCGCAGTAAGTACTTCTGTGGACATCAATATTGCAGGAGGCACGCAGCATGCCCAGCCTCCAGAGGTGATCTGCACTATTGGGACCCTCAGGTTTGTACAGTTTGTTCTAACCTGTTTACCGAGGCTTTTGACGAGCCGAAGTCAATGGAGTCAAGGGATGCTGCCAGGGAAACGTTACGATCCTGGGTGAGGGGTTTTCAGAAAAACACCTCAGGTCCCTACCATACAAATGAGAAGATGAGGGCCTACCTTTCCCTTAAAGCATCGGTTGATGCAATTATCCCCCAGCCTCAGGTGGAGATACCAATCGCCCAGAATCCGGTAGATTCTGAAGTCTCAGCCGCCCTTCAAGACATCCAATTGGACGATAGGATGTCGGAGGTGTCGGATTCCACCGAGAAGGACCTTCTAGGAGAAGGTCAGGAGGAGGAGCTGTTCCAGGCTCCTCAAGTAGAAGAGCATGAAATCGACGAAATGTCGGTTACGTTGGTTCCGGACCCAGGGCCTGTTCCTTCTACATCGTCTGCTATCCCAGATGAACTGGGAAGGACTCTTTCTTCCATTGTTGAGATGATCCAACAAATTCAAAGGAAGAATGAGGAGAAGGAAGCTGCAATGAAACTGAAGATACGTAGATTTGCAGCATCACGTGGGCCCCAGAAGTGGCTCAGCGTGAAGGATCTTCCTTTGTGCTTGGATACCAATCTTTGGAGGTATGCCGAATACATGCTAATGACAACCGGGAGCAATTCCCCTGGAAGGAGTGGATATCTGGCCCAACAAAGATTCTTATCCGGACTGCTTTGTCCGTTTTAGGAAGGAGCTAGCCTTAAAGGAGGAGACGGAGCCGAAGGTGGTCATAGTTTTTGACCATAGTAAAGCTCAGACATTACTAGCGAGCTCGATGAAAGAGAGGAGCTTCACTAACTCATAGGAGCCCGCCTTGAGTAAGAAGCTTCCCTCCTTTGTGGCCTCTCCTACCAGAGCCTTCCACTTCTTGGAAAAGGGATATAAGGCTGCCTTAAAAGCGGTGGAGGCCGGGAATCCATGTCCCTCCTTGGAGTAGTGCAAGCCGTTATCTCTGACCTTGCCCTTTGACCAAGACGACTGGAAGGACATACACCTTATCTTCTCTGTCAGGAAGCTGGAAGCTGATGT
>NC_090731.1:36286031-36288531 GCF_036898095.1 Palaemon carinicauda | reverse complement strand
CTGATATAATGCCAAAAGAAAAAGAAAACATAATGCGTCATTCAAAAGATTCAAGTTTATCAAATTATATCGATTATTCGATATTGAATCCTATTGCACAATGCTGAACACTCAACTTTTGGTTTCAGCCCGACACTGAAAAACTGAAAAAAATATTAATTGTTTGTTATGTAGAAACTCGATAACAAAGGAATCATTATTTATAAGAAGGGAAACACCTTCTACCTGTAATACTCTTTTTGTTGCGATGTTTATTTGTGCATAGCCATCATTATTCCCCAAATTTAGTATTTTCGACAGATTATATATATATATATATATATATATATATATATATATATATATATATATATATATATATATATATATACATATATATATATATATATATATATATATATATATATATATATATATATATATATATATATATATATATATATATATATACTGGATCTCTTAAGGATAGCGGACGAAATGAGGCAGAGTATCATTGCTGTCAGCTTCCTTATCAGGTGAGAACCGCTTAAGTTTATTGTATGTAACCCTTAAGTGAATTTTCTAAATGTAGCTGTCTCTGACCCGCCACCAAGGGGTGTCAATCAGCTCTTTTATATAACCACCGGGTAAGTTTTATATTTAAAAATGATATTTTCATAATAAAATAAATTTTTTTAATATACTTACCCGCTGGTTATATAAGTTTAACACCCACCCTCCTCCCCTCTAGAGACTACCTATGGTATGGCTACGAGGCATGGAAGAACTGGAGATGGTGTGTGGTTCCACCTGTTCTACCTCTAGAGTGCGGTTGGTACACCTGCCGTATCTTCGATAGCGCAAGATTTGAATTTTCTGCCCTGGCGTCAGGGGACTTCAGCTCTTTTATATAACCAGCGGGTAAGTATATTAAAAAATTTATTTTATTATGAAAATATCATTTTTCTAGGTAAAGACCTTTTTTCTTATTAATATTTTGTTTTTTGTGTGTGTTTTTAGATGACCTGCCCCTTAAGCTTCAAAATTATTAAGAAGAACGATGGTAACATCTAAAAAAAAGTACTTAACAGTTGACTTCTTCTTTACAAAATGACTATTTAACTTGAAACGAGGTTATTTGGGAAACTTAAGTTTTAGATAGATTATTCTTACTTATTTATAACAAAAAGCACAACTACATAGGTCAGTAAAAATACACCATACGTAATTACAGAGCTGTTAAATCATCATAATGTATATATTTTTTTAATGGATTTACATACCCCCCCCCCCAACCCCACCCCGAAATATCCTTCTTCGTGACGAAAATGTGTCACTAAAAAGAATATTTGCATATAATTTATGATTTATGATGTATTGAGTATCCCATTGCAGAAGCCCACATTAAAGACCAAGGTATTTCCTAGCTACGATCTTCCTTAGAGATCGTTATATTATCTGTAATCGAGAGTTTCTCTAATGCAATCGATGTAAGTTTCATGAAACTTTGCATCAGATTTTCCAATTTGTCGTTGTCAATTCTCATATTTTTTTATCTTTGTTAACTTCGCCGACTTCATTGGGAAGGTCATGTTTTGATAGGCACGTTCTTATTATTTATTATTATTATTATTTATGTATGTATGTTTGTTTGTTTCTGATTCGCATAACTCGAAAATTAATTGACAGAATCTCATGAAATTTTATTGGATGATTGGCCAAGCGACACGGACATTTTGATTAGATTTGGAGAGAGATCAGGTCAAAGATCAAGGCCATAGTCAGGATTAGGTTAAAAACGTCTTTTTGCTATATCGCGTCAATTATTATTCGATTTGCGTGAAACTAGTGCAAAAATATGCATAATTAAAATGCCTATTTTATGATATAAAAAATGATATAAGCGAAGGTATGCGCTCTACCGAGTGTCCCCATTCTAGTTTGTGTGTGTGTTTACTGGCGTAAGTAAGCTTGCACATCATATATTGCATTGCAGTTTTAATGGCCTTTTAGTAGCCTACTGCATTGGACATTGTAATATGTGATTGGCTAAAAACAGCTTTCAGCAAAAAATATTAAATACAATCCTTTTATTATCACATTTTCTTAACTTTGTTCTAGTGAATAGGAAATTAGAGAAATTTTATTCAAATTTATATAATTGTAAGAAAATATATGAAGATAAATTAACTCATCTTATACCTTTCAAGTGAATGGTGTGAAATTATGAAAGATGCAGCAGAATTCGTTTAAAATTTTAGAACAGTTTTATTTGAGTTTCAAAATTAATCAACATGTGCTATTATAATATGATTAGTATTGCTACTTCTTTATATATATATATATATATATATATATATATATATATATATATATATATATATATATATATATATATATATATATATATATATATATATATATATATATATATATATATATATATATATATATATAATATATTATATATATATGTATATATATATATATATATATATATATATATATATATATATATATA
>NC_090731.1:36273531-36276031 GCF_036898095.1 Palaemon carinicauda | reverse complement strand
ACGCAGGGTTCACTGTGAACTAGTTTATTATAATTTAATAAACATACATATCAGATCAACATTTATAAAATTTATAAAATGTGGATGATATGCGTAAATGCATAAAGAAAAACAGTCAACAGAAAATATTGTTTCATTTACTAGGAAACAGATTTACCACTTCAATTGAATTATTAATAATAATGATATAGTCTGTATACTGTTTACATACACTAGCGTAAAAAATACTTGGCACAATTGTCCGTATTATGCTTTAGATTACCAACGTCAATAGAATAGTTTGTAAGGACACTTCCGTGGCCTATCGCTCAGCGTGTAGTCACATACAGTGACTACACGCGCACCCTCTTAATTAATCGTCCCAAATTAATGACACTGTTTGTCGCAGACTTAAAACAGATCTCATAAGTTGCTCCACTTGCTTCGCATAATGCATAAAGAATGCCTTCGATGACTACTAGCCAGTGTGCAAACAAGGATGTTCAAAGAAATTTTATGGAGGTGGCAACTTTCCTCGGATCATGACTAACGGGTGTACTGTCTGGATCCGTTCTGCGAATAGCACGGGTGAATTTTGCCCTTAGTTATAGATAACTTTGCAGCAAGGGTTTCTCTTCTGAACAGCTGTCCTCCCATAAAGTCTGAAGTTCTATGAAGATAGACCTTTAGGGACTCCACTGGACATAGAGATGCATCTTCCTTCAGAGGGCAGATTGTCTAGGACCCTACCTGTTGGTGGGTAGCTTGTTCCTGGTAAGAAACGTTGGGTCTGGAAATAGATTCAGTTCTCCCTCCAGGAACTGGACGTGGCTTTCCTCTCTAGAGAGAGCCACTATTCACTAACTCTGGACCCCAAAGCGAGTACAAACAGAAATATGACTTAAATTCAAAACCTTCTAAGCACATTCCTCATTGTTCATTATTTATACACAATGAGGAATCATATCTAATGACCAAGCAAAGGGTCTTTGGAAGCGCTGAAGGACTAGTTCATTAAAAACGTCGTTAGGATGGTCGACCTGTAAGGCATATGGTATCTAACTCGTCAAGGCAGGCTTGAACAATAGAATTGTGTAGGCTGCTAAACCTTGCTCATGAAGATGAATGAAGAATGATAAATAGGAATCTGTCGGGATTTCTTTAGGTTTCTTCGCCTTGACAAAGGATAGCTATTTCTTCCCTGAAGCCTTATAATGTCTTTTGGTTTCCTCGAAAAGTCTAAATGGGTTTTTAAACACCGAATCTTTTGCTTATCGTTAAGGAGAGAAAATCATGAGATGTAGGATCCGTGTTTTCTGTGATGGAGCGAAGATAGTCAACTTCTGTACTCGCTGAGACAGGGATGGATCCGGTAGCGGTACAAATTTTAATCGTAGTTCCAATGGCAGAGGGAACCACATGCTATTTGGCCACTTGTGGGCCACTATTGCTGCTTTCCCTTTGAAGGATCTCAGCTTATCGAGGACCTTCAAAAGGAGGTTGTGTGGAGGGAACAGATAGATATTTGACCATCTGTTTCAGGCCGGGGAAATAGCGTCCACTGCCTCCGCTAACGGATCCTCGTAAGGGGACACGTAATGAACTATTTTCTTGTTGTCTTTCGTCGCAAAGAGGTCTATCTGCAGCTCTGGGACTTGACTCGAGATGAAGGAGAACGATCCTGCGTCAGGGGACCATTCTGATTCTATAGGTGTAAACCTAGATAGAGCGTCCGCTGTCACATTGCGGAACCCTTGAATGTGAACTGCTGACAGGTGCCATTTCTTCCTTTCTGCCAAACAAAAACTGGCCAACATCACTTGGTTGATTTGAGGTGACCTCGACCCTTGTCGATTCAGGCATCTCACTATCACCTCGCTGTCTAGAACCAGTCATAAGACTGGTTCTATCTAGGTTTACACCTATAGAATCAGAATGGTCCCCTGACGCAGGATCGTTCTCCTTCATCTCGAGTCAAGTCCCAGAGCTGCAGATAGACCTCTTTGCGACGAAAGACAACAAGAAAATAGTTCATTACGTGTCCCCTTACGAGGATCCGTTAGCGGAGGCAGTGGACGCTATTTCCCCGGCCTGAAACAGATGGTCAAATATCTATCTGTTCCCTCCACACAACCTCCTTTTGAAGGTCCTCGATAAGCTGAGATCCTTCAAAGGGAAAGCAGCAATAGTGGCCCACAAGTGGCCAAATAGCATGTGGTTCCCTCTGCCATTGGAACTACAATTAAAATTTGTACCGCTACCGGATTCATCCCTGTCTCAGCGAGTACAGAAGTTGACTGTCTTCGCTCCATCACAGAAAACACGGATCCTACATCTCATGATTTTCTCTCCTTAACGATAAGCAAAAGATTCGGTGTTTAAAAACCCATTTAGACTTTTCGAGGAAACCAAAAGACATTATAAGGCTTCAGGGAAGAAATAGCTATCCTTTGTCAAGGCGAAGAAACCTAAAGAAATCCCGACAGATTCCTATTTATCATTCTTCATTCACCTTCATGAG
>NC_090731.1:36228531-36261031 GCF_036898095.1 Palaemon carinicauda | reverse complement strand
TAAGTTTCCCAAATAACCTCGTTTCAAGTTAAATAGTCATTTTGTAAAGAAGAAGTCAACTGTTAAGTACTTTTTTTTAGATGTTACCATCGTTCTTCTTAATAATTTTGAAGCTTAAGGGGCAGGTCATCTAAAAACACACACAAAAAACAAAATATTAATAAGAAAAAAGGTCTTTACCTAGAAAAATGATATTTTCATAATAAAATAAATTTTTTAATATACTTACCCGCTGGTTATATAAAAGAGCTGAAGTCCCCTGACGCCAGAGCAGAAAATTCAAATCTTGCGCTATCGAAGATACGGCAGGTGTACCAACCGCACCCTAGCGGTAGAACAGGTGGAACCACACACCATCTCCAGTTCTTCCATGCCTCATAGCCATACCATAGGTAGTCTCTAGAGGGGAGGAGGGTGGGTGTTAAACTTATATAACCAGCGGGTAAGTATATTCAAAAAATTTATTTTATTATGAAAATATCATTTTTAAATATAAAACTTACCTGGTGGTTATATAAAAGAGCTGATTGACACCCCTTGGTGGCGGGTCAGAGACAGCTACATTTAGAAAATTCACTTAAGGGTTACATACAATAAACTTAAGCGGTTCTCACCAGATAAGGAAGCTGACAGCAATGATACTCTGCCTCATTTCGTCCGCTATCCTTAAGAGATCCAGTAATCCACTCGGGCTGAAAATCTCTAGGAGCTGTCAAACTGTACAACCACCTATAACATGACAGAACCTCAACCAATACCCTTGTTTCGGGTGCACTCAAGGAACAAATTGACCACCTAACCAAATCAAAGATTGCGGAACACTGACAACCAATCTCCACAAACAACCATAACAAACGAGTTCCAAGAGATAGAAAAGGGGTATTAGGAAAAAAGTAACGTAGTGGTAGATTTTTCACCTACTATCGCATTTGCCGGTATAAAAGGACCCAACGTAAAAAAGTCCTCATAGCGAGTCTGAACATTTTTCAAATAATGGGATGCAAAAACAGACTTACTTCTCCAAAATGTTGTATCCATCAGACTTTGCAGAGAACGGTTCTGTTTAAAGGCCACTGAAGTCGCTACCCGCTCTGACTTCATGTGTCTTGACTTTGAGGAGCCTCTGATCCGACTCATCACACTGAGCATGAGCTTCTCGAATCAACAATCTAACGAAAAAAGACAAGGCATTCTTAGACATGGGCATCGAGGGTTTCCGGACTGCACACCACAGAGCGTCTGAGTTACCTCTCAGATTCTTAGTCCTGTCCACATAAAGCCGTAGCGCTCTAACTGGACAGAGAACCCTTTCCAATTCACCGTCAGCCAAATCAGAAAGGTTAGAAATCTCGAAGGATTTGGGCCATGGCCGAGAGGGGTTTTCATTCTTGGCCAGAAACCCCAGTTGCAAAGAACAAATGGCTTTCCCATTCCGAAAACCAATGTTCCTGCTTAAAGCGTGTACTTCGCTAACTCTTTTCGCAGTGGCAAGGGTAACCAGAAAAAGGGTTTTCAAGGTTAAGTCCTTAAAAGAAGCCGAGAGTAAAGGCTCAAATCTGTCACTCATGAGAAATTTAAGGACAGCACCCAAATTCCAGGCAAGGGGAGCTGTTTGAATCTTCTTGGTCGTATCAAAAGACCTAAGTAAATCTCGTAGATCTTTATTATTAAAAAGGTCTAGGTTCCTGTGTCGAAAAACCGTCGCCAACATACTCCTGTAACCTTTATTAGTAGATGACGAGAAGTTATGCTTAACTTTAAGGTCCAAGAAAAAAATCTGCTATTTGGGAAAGCGAGGTACTGGAAGAGGAAATCGCGTTAGTCCTACACCACTCCCTGAACAACTCCCACTTGGACTGATACACCTTGATGGTTGAAGACCTCCTTGCCCTCGCAATTGCCTTGGCTGCCTTCTTCGAAAAACCTCTAGCTCTAGCGAGTTTTTCGATAGTCTGAAGGCAGTCAGACGTAGAGCTCGGAGGTTTTGATGATTTCGGGCCAAGTGAGGTTGTCTGAGAAGATCGGGTCTCATGGGAAGGCTTCTCGGGAAATCCACCATCCATTCCAGTACCTCTGGAAACCAGCTCCTTGACGACCAGAACTGAGCAATCACATTCTGGTCTCCTCGTGCAAAATGAACTTCTGAATCACTTTGTAAAGGATCTTGAACGGAGGGAAAGCATAAACCTCCATGTGTGACCAGTTCATCAGAAAGGCGTCTATGTGCAAAGCTTCGGGATCTGGAACCGGCGAGCAGTAACACTCCAGCCGTTTGGTCTTTGCGGTGGCAAAGAGATTCACGAGAGGTCGACCCTATAACCGCCACAGACTCTTGCAGATGTCCGGGTGCAGAATCCATTTTGTGGAGAGAGCCTGACCTTTCCTGCTGAGTCTGTCTGCACTCACATTGTTGACCCCCTGGATGAACCGCGTCAAAAGAGTCACCTTCCTTTCCTCCGCCCAAACGAGAAGCAGTCTTGCAATCTCGTACAGGGGCCAAGAGTGGGTCCCGCCTTGCTTCACAATATAGGCCAGAGCTGTTGTGCTGTCCGCATTGACTTGGACCACTTTGCCCCTGATCTGCTTTTCGAAGCCGAGGAGAGCCAGATGAATAGCTAAAAGCTCCTTTTGATTGATGTGGAGAGAGGTTTGCTCCACCGTCCAAGTCCCCGAAAGCTCCTGCTTCTCTAGAGTGGCTCCCCACCCCGAATTGGAGGCGTCAGAACACAACACGAGGTCTGGGCTCCTCTGAAGTAAAGACAAGCCTTCTTTCAGTCTGGGCTCGTTGCCCCACCATTGAACATGAGACTTGATGGAAGCCGAGATGGGAATGCAATCCCTGTCGAGGTTGTCCCCTTTCTTCCAATGGCGATGGAGATGAAACTGAAGAGGACGCAAGTGCATCCTCCCCAGGGTCACGAACTTCTCTAACGACAAGAGAGTCCCCAGAAGGCTCATCCAATCTCTGACGGAGCAAAGATCTCTCTTCAGGAACGTTTGGACTTTTAGGAGGGCTGCCTGGATTCTCACCGACGACGGAAAAGCCCGAAAACTCTGACTGTGAATCTCCATCCCCAAATAAAGAATCTCCTGGGATGGAGTCAGTTGCGATTTTTCCGAGCTCACCAG
Source organism: Palaemon carinicauda (assembly GCF_036898095.1). NCBI lineage: Eukaryota > Metazoa > Arthropoda > Malacostraca > Decapoda > Palaemonidae > Palaemon > Palaemon carinicauda. The sequence goes on along the minus strand of NC_090731.1, from coordinate 36,257,902 downwards.
GAGGCCCAGTTCTCTGGAGAGATCTAAAGTCATCTTGAGGTCCTTCAAACAACAATCGGCTGAGGAGGCTCTTATCAGCCAATCGTCCATATACAGAGAGGCCCTGATTCCCCTCGAATGCAGCATGCTTGCCACGTTCAGCATGATCTTGGTAAACAATAGAGGAGCCGTGCAGAGTCCGAAACAAAGAGCCCTGAACTGGAAGACCTTGTTTCCGTCCATGAACCTCAGATAAGGTCTGCAGCTGGGATGAATCGGAAGGTGGAAATAGGAATCCTGAAGATCTAAAGAGACCATCCAATCGTCCTTCCTCACAGCTGCCAGAACTGTTTTCTGAGTCTCCATAGTGAACGTCAAATTTTGGACGTAACCATTTAGCACACTTACGTCCAGAACCGGTCTCCACCCCCTGGAACTCTTGGGTACTAGAAAAAGGCGGTTGTAAAACCCCGGAGACGTAACATCCTGCACTTCCTCTATTGCTTGCTTCTCTAATAAAAGAGACGTCTGAAGAAGCATGGCTTGCTTCTTGGGTCCCTCTCTGTATTTGGGCGAAAGATCCACTGGTCCTGTGACTAAAGGAGGATTGGCCAGGAAGGGGATCTTGTAGCCCTCCTTTAACACTTGGACGGACCAGGGGTCCGCTCCATTCCTCTCCCAAGCCTCCCAGAAGTGAGTCAACCTGGCACCCACTGCTGTCTGAAGGAAAGGGCAGTCAGACTTTACCTCGGCCGGACTTGCCCCCCTCTAGGTTTCCTTCCTTCTGGTTTAAAAGAGCCTCTTCCAGCAGATTTCCCACGAAAGGACTAAGGTCGAAACCCAGAAGAGGATTCCTTAGGTTTACGAGAGGAGAATGACGGTGGCAAAACTTTCTAGTCGAATGAGTAACCAAGTCATGTGTGGCCTTCTGCGTGAGGGCAGTAGCCACCTCACCTACCAATTCCTGCGGAAATAAGGTATTAGACAAAGGTGCGAAAAGAAGGCCCGTTTTCTGGTAGGGAGACACTCCTGCAGAGAGAAAAGAGCACATCGTGGCCCTTTTCTTGAGAATTCCAGCTGTAAACAAGGCAGCAAGCTCGTTGGAGCCATCCCTCACACCTTTGTCCAAGCAGGACATCAAATGAACCAAACCGCTAGTGTCCGTTTCCGTCATATCGGAGACCCTCTTACTCAAAGCCCCCAGAGCCAAGTCCAAGAAATTAAAAACTTCGAAGGCCCTGAGCAGACCTTTAAGCAAATGGTCGAACTCTGGATTGGACCACCAAATCTTCATTTTCCTTAAGGCAAGACGACGAGAAGCATCTACCAAACTTGAAAAATCCCCTTGGGCAGACGAAGGAAAACTCAAGCCCAACACTTCACCAGTCTCGTACCACACACTAGATTTAGAGGCTAACCTAGCGGGAGGAAAGGCAAAGGCCGTCTTGCCAAAAGATTTCTTGGAGTCCAACCAAGAACCCATTAATTTCAAGGCCCGTTTAGAGGATTGAGAAAGAACCATCTTGGTATAAACTGGAACCTTGGTAGCTTTACCTAAGATGAATTCAGAAGGCGGAGAACAAGGGGCCACAGGGGTAAACTGATCCGGGAAAATTCCAGTCAGAATAAGCATAAACTTGCGAAGATCCACAGCATGCTGATAATGCTTCTCCTCCTCATTCTCAGAGACTTCCTCAATAGGATCATCCTCATCCGACTTTTCCTCAAGCTCGTCTTCTGGCAGTGCAGCAACAGCTGCAGCCTGAACCGAAGGAACAAAGTCTGGATGGGACTGCCTGTCAAGGCCAACATCTGCGTCTACGTAATGGGGAGAAGTAGAAGTAGATTGATGCGAAACACGGACGGGTAGACGATCTTCTTCAACCAACAACTGCCTAGACCGCTTCGAATCCGACTGCTGTTGAACAGAAGAACGCTTGAAATCAGAAGGTAACTGTCGAAGATCGCCGAGAGGCCGCGTAAAGTCCGAAGACTGTTGACGCGAACGATCAAAGAAGTCAGGATGTCGAGGCTGCGAATCGATGTTTTGACGCGAAGCGTCCAAAAGTTGTTAACGCGGACGATCCACTACTTCAAATCGTTGACGCGTCTCGTCCACTTGTCGACGCCGATGTTCTTCCCCGCGACCAGAAAGCAAAAACTGGTCAACCAAAACTCTCTGACGCGACTCATCAAAATCAACCTGGCATTGAACACTATGAATGGGAGACCGCCTAAGCGATAACTCGTCAAGACCAGAGACCATCGAACGCCTGTGCGATAACTGGTCTGACATCTGACACCCAGACATAACGCCAACACCTGGTTGATAAAAATCCATCAACGACAAGAGTTTTCCTTCATAGACACAAGCGCAGACCATTTCGGATCAACAGAACTCCTTAAAGGAATATTCGCACCAACGTCACCATGCATTTCGGGGGAAGAAAGCCAATCCGAAGGAAGAGGGGGTGCATGAATAGTAACAAGGTCCGAATCGGAGGGAATCCTATCCACACGAACACGGTGATCTGTACGTTTAGCCGGAGTGCAAGCGATGGGAGAACGGAAACGTTCCGGTGAACCCAACGAACTACATCCTGGCCGCACAGGTGATTCCCGACGCTGTGAAACATCATTCGTCTGTTTAAGCGGTCTTGACGCGCGACACATCATGCGTCCGTTTAAGCGGTCTTGACGCGCGACGCCAGATCTCACTCTCCGACCCTTCATCGGAAGACGGGGATAACGCATGAACCTCACTTTTCCTACGATGAGGGTGAACGACCTGAGCTACGGCAACAGGAACGTTCGAGGGAACGTCTGCACGATTGATGACGCTTCTCGTTCCCTTAAGCCGTTCGACATTACTTCTCCCATGGGTTCGAGAGCTCGAAAGAGGTCTTAGGCTAGGTGAACGACAAGATCGTGCAGACGCACCCCCCGCAACACTAAACACATTAGCAACACTTGTCACAACACCGAGAGAGTCACGACTTTTCGGTACACCAACATCAGACACTGAAACACTTTCCACAGTTCCGACAGGATCACGGTTTTTCAATACCTTTAACTCGGAAAAAAATGTATTTCTATCGGCTGCTAAGGACTCAACTTTCTCACCAAAAGTCAAAATAGCAGTAAACATGTCTTTCATAGTTGGTTCCTGATCTACCACCACAGGGGAAGGAATAGGATTAGGAACAGGTACATTAGGTAAGGCTCTATCCACAGATCGGGAAGAACTACGCCTAACTCTATCTCTCTCTAATCTCCTAACATAACGATCGAAAGTAACAAAATCATCATCAGTTAAGGAAAGACACTCATTACACCTATCATCTAATGAACAAAATTTACCCCTACATTTCACACAAATAGTATGAGGATCAATAGATCCTTTAGGAAGTCGAGTACGACAACCTTCACTATCACACCTACGCTGAGCAGGGGAGGAGTCGGCCACTTTGAACGGTAACGTGAGAGACCGACGAGCAAAAAGTAAGGGAAATATCAATAAAGAAAATCTCAAACAAAAAGATTTCAAGACAAGAAACAAGGGAAAATAATCAACGATAGCTTAAACTCAAAAAAGAACGTTGTACATCACCAAACAACTTCCCAAGAGAGTAAAACAAGAGAGTGAACTTCTATTTGTCAGCCAGCTATGGCGGCAGAGAGAAGAACTGAAGATGGTTCCACCTGTTCTACCGCTAGGGTGCGGTTGGTACACCTGCCGTATCTTCGATAGCGCGAGATTTAAATTTTCTGCCCTAGCGTCAGGGGACTTCAGCTCCTTTATATAACCAGCGGGTAAGTTTTATATTTAAAATTAATATTTTCAGGGTACAGTTCTATAACCACTGCCAATTACAGTATATGTGAACGCAAGAACGCAATATGCATGTCCGTCATCTGTCTGTTAGTAGGTCTGTAATTCCGTTGTTACAAGCGAATGATCTCTTTTATTTCATTTTAGACTCGCCTGCTTTTGCATGTAAATACTCAAATATCATACAAACAATGTGTAATATAGTATCCTTAAATCTCAAATAGAGGTAGATAATAGATAGCCGATACGATGCGCCGATAGCAACACTTTTTATATAAATTACCCTTTTACGATATTAATTATAATTTAGAAAAACAAAACTGAATTGCACCAGAAAAGCTAAAGAAATATGCGTTCACATGAAAAGGTTCAAGAAAATCCATTATTTTTTTATTTTTTATTTTTAACAAATATTTGAAACCGAAAAACGTTTGTTGAAACCGAATAAAAGTTTGTTTTGAATAATCGCATTTCAGTGTTTCCAGTAATATGTTTAAACTACATACTTTGGTTATTGACGTTATGTTTGGTATTGTTTTCATATACAACATTCTAGACGCCTATCTACCGATATTAGACTCAATTAATTGTGTTTATTATAATATCTAATAGATATGACTATTATTTACTAACTTTGGCATCGTGTTGAATGTTGATTTCATCAGCGTAGCTTCTCTCTCTCTATAGCTTCCACTCCTTTGTCGGCTTTTGGAGCCTTCAAGCTGGGTTTCATCACATTTTCGTTAAATTCTGTTTCCTTTTTAACTTCTTGCTTACAGCAACAGAGAAAAAGCACAGAAAAAAAAAACACAAATATTTCCCACATAAACAAAGTACGAGACAAGAGTAGAATGACGTAAGTTTGCGGATCTCCATTTCAAGATTTGGAGGTAAGTTGGTAACTCACGAGACAGATGCCAGGTATCACTAAGGCTTGAGAAGTCCTCATGGGCAGAGACAGGTACTCCCAAGTCGAGAACTTCTCCTGTCTCATACCATACACTAGATCTAGAAGCTAGTCTAGCAGGAGGGAAAGAAAAGGCCGACTTGCTTTGATTCCTCTTTGACTGCATCCAGTCTCCCATTAATCTTAAAGCTCTCTTAGACGATCTCAAAAACACCATCTTAGTAAAAACGGGAGCTTGAGTTGCTGTTCCTAAGGTGAACTCTGAAGGAGGAGAGCGTGGATCAACGGGCACAAAGTGACTAGGAAATTCTTCCGTGAACACTTTCATTATCTTCTTAGGATCTAAGGACTGCTGTGCAGTCTTAGGATCTTCTTCCTCCGATAAGTCTTCTAAATGTTCAGCCGCCGAGAGAGGAAAATCAACCTCTTTTTCCGATAAAACTTCCGCTGGAATAACGTCTTTGCGCGCCTGTGCGCGAACTATATGTTGAGCGCTGTGTGAGCTAACTTGAAATCCAGCATCAACTTGTTGATTATTATCAAGATCAACTTGAAGTTCGACGTCACGTCAAACTTGACTTGAGTGACGATCGACGTCACGTTCATCATGACGTTCGGCGTCACGTTTAACTGCTTGTCGAACGACAATCTCAGGCAGAACGTCAGCTTGACGTTCAGCTTCACGCTTATAAGCTTGACATTTAAAATCAAGCTTAACCGACTTACGACGATCGGCTTGCAAAGATTCTCGACGTTCAGGAACTCGTTGATAAGACTGCATGATAGAAGATAGTTTAAGCTGCATGTCTTGTAACATACTAAATTTAGGGTCAATTTAAGGTGAAGTTATGACCGAAACATCAACGCTGACAACGTCTTCTTGCTCATCAACGTCACGTCTGGAACGTCCAGACAGCACAACATATCCAGGAGCTTGCATCGCATTTGCTGGACTCTTATTAGAAACAGACATTTTAAAAGGACGTTAGGCGGGCGATCTCTCGTCAGAAGAAGACAAACGTTCTGGACTGCTCCAATGACTACAGCCAGGTCTTTGAGGTGATAAATGACTAATATTAAAAGACGTCATTTTCCTCTTGAGAGGTCTAGAAACTTGACGCCAATCGTGTTTAAATTCTTTGTTAAGCAAAGCGTCATCTGATGATGAGGTAAACTTAACCTCACCTTTCCCATAGTGAGGGCGAGTGTTACGTGAAACGTCACGAGAAACACTCGAGGGGATGTCTGTTCGTACGGTTACGCCTCTCGTTCCCTTTCGCCGCTTGACATTCCTTCTCCCAGGGGTTGGGAGCTTGAAAGAGGTCTAAGGCTAGGTGAACGATACATGAGCAGACGCACCTTCCACAGCACTGAACACATTCCCCGGACTTTTGGCACCCCCCTCACTTTTGGCACTAATGCTGGAACTCTTAAGCATACTTACGTCAGACATAAGTTGGTTCCTGTCCGTAGCAAGCGACTCGACCCTCATCCACGGAGCTTGTATAGCACTCATCATATCTTTAAGTGAGGGTTCAGTGATAACAGTAGGAGGTTCATGAACTACCACTACAGGGGAAGAAAAAGATTTAGGGACACAGGGAGAGGAAAATTCTCTAGATTGAGAAGAACTTCTTCTAATCCTATCTCTCTCTAACTTACGAGTGTATTGATCGAAATCGAGCCACTCACTTTCAGATAACAACAAACATTCATCACAATGATCCATTAAAGAAAAATCTTTACCTCAACATTTAGTGCAAATAGAGTGGGGATCGATAGAGGCTTTAGGAAAACGGGTTTTACAGCCTTTCACACACTTTCTATAAACTGTGGAAGGGTCAGCCATTTTGGAAGATTCCAGAGAAAGATCAAACAAGCAAAGGTCAAAAACACAACAAATCCAAAGAGTTCATGAAAATCCGTAAGTAAATCAAATCAAGCAAAAGCCCATTAACCAAAAAACAAGTACTTCACCAAAAATCGAAGGTTAAGACATCGAATGTTCCAATGGTGTCGCCAGCAATGACGGCAAGGAAGATCTGAGGATTCCTGGAATGGTTCTAAATACCTGGTGAGAGGTGGCGCTAGTAGTACACCTAGCTATCCGATCTGCGTTGACCGCGAGTTTTGAATTTTCTGCCATGACGTCAGGGACGTAAGCTATATATATATATATAATATATACATATATATATATATATATATATATATATATGTATATATATATATATATATATCCACGGCTAAGTCAGATGTTTAAAAATACTAATTAGAAAAGACGTTTTAATTTGTGATTATCCAGGTTTATCCCTCAATCCTAAAATTATTTTATGTATCTTATAAAAAATGTAAATCATCTAGATAACGATATTCAATCTACACAAGTTAATGCATAAAATTTATCTAATCATATTGAATGAAATTTAAACAAAATTATTTCAAATACATTTGTAGAGCTATATTGAAAATATATTTCTTATATAAGTAAGCAAATAGTTTGGATTTACATCTAATCTAGTAAACAACTTCCCAAGTGCCATGTAGCACCAACAAAGTAAATGCCACCAATATTCATTTCATGTTGCTGTGGGATATTACAAATCTCGATATCAGTTAAAAAAGTTATGAAATCTCGTTCAAGTGAAATGAAATGGGAATGGACATTAATAGGATATGCTCTCATTTTTTTAGGCAACTTGATATTTGGAAAGTAAAACTTTTTTCCCATTTGCCAAACATGGTATTTTTTCTCCAGAACTATCTGGAAAAACATGAATAGCCACAGAGAAATAGATAAATATATTATTCACATAACTGTTCCATCACTATGAGATATATGAATATTAGTCGTCCGGCTGCCTGTTAACTTACCAAAACAAAATGCTATCTCACTCCTTGCTAGATACGGTGAGAAATTGTATGGCCATTCAGTTCCTTACAGCACCTTTATCACCTTTACCTTCATACAATAGGAACTGTATTCCTCTCACCCATTCGGAACCTTTTATTAAAGGTGTAAAGGTTGAACCTATTTTAAAAGTTTAAAGATCGCTCATGAATGGCAGAGACAAGGAGCAGGATAATGTCCTAGAGACTCACTGTATATACAGATGATCAACACCCAACCCCTTTTTCAATCAAGCTAGGACCAAGGAGGACCTGGCAATGGCTGCTGATGACTCAGCAGGTGGCATATAGACTCCCCTGAACGCCCTATCCCTACCTACAAGGATGGTGAGGTTACAGACATTAATAGATGCTTTCGAGCTTGAGCGGGTTTCGAAATTCAGTTCAGCAGATTGCAAGGCAGGGACGTTTCCAATAGGCCGTCGCAACCTTAATCCAAATGTGCTATCCAACCCCTGGTCAGTTATTTAATGTCAACTGTTATTCTCTATTTCTTCAATAACTTCTTATTCATATTTTGGATCTGTCATTATTCAATTCTGCCTTTTTGTTATTCACCACAATTATAAATTATTGAATGTACCTACTCCATTAATTAAGGACTGTCTTCGTATAAGAAAGCATCTTCCCTCGTATCTTTCATTAAGAGATTATTTTCTTTTATTGAAATATATCTTTGACTTTGCATTCTTTTAAAACTTTTAGTTTAGTCTTTCTCTAGTTCCTGTCCATTTGCACTATACATTGCTTGTGAATTTTTTCCTCTTTATTCCTGACTATCTTATATTTCAGCTTGTATGACTAGCATGTTTTTTTTTCCTTTCCTTTTTTTTAGGGGTGGGGGGGTGGGGTGGGGGCATTATGTAATTGCACCTTAAGAAATATCCTTTTTCATTTTAATGAATGATTTTATTTCGAATAGTCTGACATGACTATTTTTATAGTTTATAGTGAAAGATCTATCTTAATGTTACTTTTTTTTTTTTACAATATTTTTTCTTAATTTCTCATTACTAGTTTATTTAATTCCTTTCCTCACTGTAATAATAATAATAATAATAATAATAATAATAATAATAATAATAATAATAATAATAATAATGATAATAATAATAATGATAATAAAAATAAAAACAATAAATAATAATAATAATAATAATAATAATAATAATAATAATAATAATAATAATAATAATAATCGCTTCACTAACTATTATTACTTCCTCATCCTACATTCCTTTTACCACAAGTTCTACTAGCAGTCACAAAACACCATCTTGGAATCATGAATCCTCTTAACCTGCTTCTCTCATCTCCACTGCCTTCTTGTCCTCCTCACTTGGTTTGATGACATTTACATTTACATTGTGTTTCCTTTCTCACAAACTTTCTTTTACTTTTGCTTTTAGTTAAAATTAGCAATGTCCACCCCGATATCTGTTTGTATATTTTCTTGCATAAACTGAGCTACTTTATAGAAATGTGATAATTTCTTTTAATTTACTTGTATATCTCTCAAACTATTATCTACTTTTAATTTTAGTTATAATTAGTGATACTCATATCAGTATAAGTTTACTTATTTGTCCATACAAATGAAGCAATTTTTTTGAGACAATGAATTTTTTTTTTTCATTTACTTGTATAAATTACACTCTTAAAACTTTGAGGACGAAAACATCCGGAATATTCTAAAAAGAACTGTCTTAAAACGAGAGAGAGAGAGAGAGAGAGAGAGAGAGAGAGAGAGAGAGAGAGAGAAAAAATGTTCTTTACGTTTATTTTCATATATCCTCATTCAATATCATTAGTGCACAGCTACCTCCCTAAAAATTTCCTATATTTTTTAAAGATAAGGATGAAATCTACTGCTGCTGATACTATCCTAAAATAGACTCGGTTGGAATTTTACGCTTCCGTGATTTTGTTCACTGTTTAAAAGGCTTCTGTAACTGTGTCTCCTTGCTTACTGCTATAACAGAATTCGATTCGAAAATGTAGGAAGAGTAAAAGCTACGAAAATAGATATACCAATTTGGGTCTGAGATTGGGGAATCAAATTTAATTGAAATAGTTACTTTATTTCATTCACAATATTTTTAAGCTCAAATATTTGCTTTTGAATAACATCTTTATTCTATTACTTTTTTTATTATCAAGGTTTAAAGTGTTTAAAGGTCACTCACGAATGGCAGAGACAAGGGACAGTGACAATGCCATAGCTAGTGGGACAATTCTCTAGAGACTCAACATATATAAGCTACATATCATCGGAGCTCAAGCCCCATCTCCACTCAAGTTAGGACAAGTAAGGGCCAGGCAATGGCTGCTGTTGACTCGGTAAGTAGACCTAAAGGCTCCCCAAATCCCCCATCTCCTGCTCATAAGAATGGTGAGGTTACAGACACTAAAAGAAACTACGTAGCTTCAGCGGGACTCGAACCCTAGTCCAGCGATTGCAGGGCAAGGGTGTTTCTAATAGTCCACCTCATATAAATCATATAAGAACTAGAAGTCCTTCTCTTGGATAATATAGCTGATCTCTTCATGTCATAATTAAATATTTATTATAATCTTCTTATCGTGTTATGGCAAAGTGTAATGCTTTTGATGGAGATGCAGTATTACGTTTGGCGGGAAAATATGTGCAAAAAAAAAAAAAAAAAAAAAAATATATGATGTTTACACAAGCAAAACTCACACTCTGAATGCATTCAACATTTTAAAGATGCTTTTAAACAAAGCCCTGATATAACAAAATGTATAATTTACTCGACTGTATAGCCACTCGATGAATAGTTAACAGAGGGAAGTAGCAATGCTAATTATTATATAATAGCACATGTTTATTAATTTCGAAACCCAAATAATTTTGTACTACATCTTGGAATGAATTCTACTGCATCTTTCATAAACCCACACCCTTCACTTGAAAGGAATTGAATTAATTAATTTATTTAAATCTTTTTCCTTACATAATTTAGAAAAAAAAATCTCTAATTTCGTATACTTTTTCATAACCACGAGGACAAAGTGAGGAAAATGTGATAATATAAGTTTTAAATTTTCATCTCCCCTTTTTTTGCTGAAAGCGGTTTAGCCATTAATGTATTGCAAATCCCAATGCATTAATAATCGGTCATTACAACTTCCATGCAATATAATGATTTTGCTCACGTCAGTAGATACACATAAAAATTAGAACGGTGACACTGGGTAGAGCGCATACCTTTGCCTATATCATGTTGTACATCACAGTATAGGCAATCGAATTAATCACATCTTGGCACTAGTTTCATGTAAACAGTATAATGACGGTTTTGATCTTTTCGTGACCTTGGCCTTCAACTTTGATCCAATCACTCTCAAAATCTACTCAAAATGTCCTTGGATCACGGCTGACATTCACAGAGATTCGATCAAATAATTTTTGAGTTATGCGAAAGAAAAACAAACACACAAACATAAATGAATATATAAATACACGCCTATCAAAACATGACCTTCCCAATAAAGTCAGAGAAGGTAACAAAGATAAAACTAGAAGACTGCAGACCTACGTCACGGTAGCTTATTTCTCGAAACCAGCGTGGATTTCCTAGAATCAATTATTTCCAGCTCTTTACGTAACAGTTTAAAAATCCCTTTAAGTATCAATACTTGACGATTGTAATTGTGGCCATATGGATGACGACCGGAATTTGACCTTTTGCGTGACTTGACCTAGAACTCGACCTTGAACTTCCACTTTAACATGCATGAAATGGCATGGACTTTCATACACTCAAATATGAACCCAGTTGTAAGTTTCTTTGGCATCGACGTCCTAACTTATGGGTGAAAACGTGACTGGGACATTTTGCTTGAGCATGACCTTGACCTTTGACCTTGGCCTTGCAAAATTTACTCATTACCAACTTTCTACTAATTAGTTAATCCCGGGATGTTTCATTACTCTACGATTAATATTGTGGCCAGGAAGCTGTTCACAAACAAACACACACACGCAAACACTCAAACAGAGAATAAAGCATAGCCTCCTTTGCACCTCGTTGACGGAGGTAAAAGATATGCAAATTTAATGAAACAATATAAAATGTAATGCAAAGTTTCATGAAACTACCACCCATTGCATTAGAGAAACTCTCGATGACTGATAATATATTATTCTCTAGGGAAGATCGTAGCCAGGAAATACCTTGGTCTTTAATGTGGGCTGCTGCAATGGGATACTTAATACTTCTTACATCATAACTCATTAAAACGTATGCAATTATTCTTTACAGTGAAACATTTTCGTCACAATTAACGATATTTCGGGGAGGTGTGTTTATGTAAAACCATAAAGAAATTACTATAAATTATGATTGACTGCTCTGTAATTACTTTTTGCTCAAACATGTAGGTGTATTTTTTACGTCTAGATAAAAATAACCTTAAGTTTCCCAAATCGCCTTGTCTCAAGTAAAATAATCTCTTTGTAAAAAAGCCACAGCAGTTGAATGTTTTTAGATGTTACCATCGCTCATCATAATAGTTTTGAAGCTTAAGGGGCACGGCATCTAATACAAAAATATTGATAAGAGATCAATTCTTTACTTAGAAACATGATATTTTCCGGGTTTAGTTATATTACCATTGCCAATTATATGTGAACGCAAGAACTCAATATGCATGTCCGTCATCTGTCTGTTAGTACGTCCGTATGTCTGTTGTTACAATGAATGATCTCTCTTATTTTTTTATTTTAGACTCACCGGCTTTTGCAAGTAAATACTCAAATATCATACAAACAACGTGCAATATAGTTATCCTTAAATATCAAATAAAGGTAGGTAATAGATAGCCCATACGATGGGCCGATAGCAATAATTTTTATATAAATTACCCCTTCACAATATTAATTATAATTAAAATAAAGCTGAATTACATCAGAAACGCTAAAGAAATATGTAGTCACGTGAGTAGTTTCAAGAAAATCCATTTTTAATGTATATTTAACAAATATTTGAAACCGAAAAACATTTGTTGAAACCGAATAAAAGTTTGTTTTGAATAACCGTATTTCAATGTTTCCAGTAATATATATAGATTACACACTTCGGATATTGACGTTATGTTTGGTATTGTTTTCATATACATCATTCTAAATGCTTATTTATCGATATTAGACTCAATTAATTGTGTTTATTATAATATCTAATAGAATTGACTATTATTTACTAACTTTGACAGCATGTTGATTGTTGATATGATCAGCGAATGTTTCACTCTCTCTCTCTCTCTCTCTCTCTCTCTCTCTCTCTCTCTCTCTTCCACTCCTTTCTTGGCTTTTAGAGACTCCCTGCTGAGTTTCATCACATTTCGTTAACTTCTTTGTTACAGCAACAGAGAAGAGCACATAAACAAAAACAGATATTTCCTGAATAAACACAGTACGAGGCGAGAGTAGAATGCCGTAAGTTTGTGGGTCTCCATTTCAAGATTTGGAGGTAAGTTGGTAACTCACAAGACAGATGCCAGGTATCACTAGATAATCAGTCATTAAACGAAACTAAGAAATTAGAACTACACGCAGAAAAAAACATTATTTACGACTACACAAGGGTTATTCTCGCACTCGACCCTTTAAATAGGTTTCGCCGTGGTTACAGCTATAACACTAAATCACGTGACATGAAAAAGGTAGCCGAATGTTCAAATGAATTTTGCGCTGTTTTTTTTTTTATCGGTATAAGAAATAAATTTATGGAAATTAGATTTTTTTTTTTTTTTTAAATAATGGCTTCCCAGAGGATGACCTGAGCCTGAAAATCTTTAATATGCCTATAGCTACGAACTACATAACAAGTGTTTTGATTAATTCAGTTATATGGCAGTTTCGAAAAAAATGCCTTTAGTGACGGCATTACCGATTTTTTTTTCAGAATTAAACTTGAATTGATCTTGTTTGGAAGTAGTAAGAGATTTATAGGTGTAATATAAGGCGAGAGAGAAAAAAAGTAGAACTTATCTTGTCAACTATTTAAAAAATATAAAGCCAAACCATGAAAGAAATGACAATGTTTATCTCCTTTTCTAATCAATAAATACAGGAGCTGATTCTACGAAAATGACAAAACAATAATAAACAAGAAGTTATTAGATTACAGATGATTTTTTTTTTTTTTCAATTACTGAAAGTAGTATACTATTGTGACGAAGGTCTAAATGATTATCAAAAGGAATTATGGGTAAAGTCAAGGTAATTACTGACAACGGTTATATGATCATCATAAACTTGATTGATGTAAAAGGAATATTATTATTATTATTATTATTATTATTATTATTATTATTATTATTATTACTTGCTATGCCACAACCCTAGTTGGAAAAGCAAGATCATATGAAAACAGGGAAAATAGCCCAGTGAGGAAAGGAAACAATGGAAAATAAAATATTTAAAGAACAGCAAAGAGCAATAATATCAAAATAGATATTTCCTATATGAACTATAAAAACCTTAACAAAACAAGAGAAAGGTAAATTATATAGAATAGTGTGGCCGAGAATACCATCAAGAATACAGAACTTCTCTTGCAGTAGAAGGAAAATTTATAGTCTTCGAAGAAATGGATTTTATATAGTTAGTTACTGTCACTTTTAGGTGATGTTATAGTTTATATTTGGCTTTTTTTTTTTGTACAATATACAGCAAGTAATAAGCTCCATATAAATAAAAATATGAAAATTCAATATGTAATTGGGTAAACAATTCATAAAATTTAGTTGTTAATGGGAGTTTGTTCTTGGAGCTGTTGTTATTTTTTAAGCTTCATGTTGATCATTACTGGGAAATCATTATGAATTCCGTTAGCTATTAAACTCTTAAACATAAGAAATATGGAGTATTATGTCTACTACGTTAATATACAAAGATTTATAATCATTACTTAATGCTTGTATCGTTAACAAGTAAAACAAGTTGTATAAGTGTACAATATATAACATATGAGTGAAATGTGGATATAAATGGAATCCAAATGCAAAAATAGGTTTGAACAGAGAATGTAGGATATTTTTGAGAGCATAAGATCAATATATATATATATATATATATATATAAATATATATATATATATATATATATATATTATATATATATATATATATATATATATATACTGTATATGACCAGGGGCCTCAACAGGAAAATAGCCCAGTGTTTAAAGGAAACATGGAAAAGTAAAATTTAAAAAATTTTAAGAACAGTTATACCAAAATAAATATTTCCTATATCAACGATAAAAACTTTAACAAAACATAAGGAAGAGAAATTAGATAGAATATTGTAATCTAGTATACCCTTAGACAAGAGAATTGTAACTCAAGATCATGGAGGTTTGTTTTGTGAGTGTCCTTCGCCTAGAGAAGCTGATGAACAATTACAGTGCAGTAGTTAACCCCTTAGGTGAGGAAGAATTGTTTGGTAACATTTGTTTACAGGGGTATGAGGACAGAGGAGAATATATAAAGAAATGGCCAGACTATTCGGTGTATGTGTACGCAAAGGGAAAGTGAACCGTAACTAGAGAGAAGGATCTAATGTAGTGCTGTCTGGCAAGTCAAAGGACCCTATAACGTAGGATTTCAACGGGTGGTTGGTGCCCTGGGCAACCTACTACCTATAAATGAAAACATAGTCCCCTTCTGAGTAAGAATACCGTAACGTGTTGAGTGGGTTTGTCAGGGACACCCATACCAGGTATATATTAATTTTTTTTATGGATCAAACATTTTCCATCAACTTGCTGTCCTTCAGTATCTTACTTAAATAGACTTTATAGAACATTGAAACACATCTTGATCGATAATTCTTTTCCTTTTTACTCTCTTTAACAAAGTTCTTCCTATTACTCAATTTATTCCGCTCCCCATAATCTTCATATTCTTCTTTCATGATTAACACCCCCCCCCCTTTTTTTAGTGAAATATGCTGTCCCACTATGATATATTAACATTTGCGTGTATTAATTCTCTTTTAACCTTTATTTTTATTATAATGAATTTATTTCAATAAGTTACATCAATGTAAATTAATCTCTTCTAATCTGTCATCGTGTATTTTAATCAATCTCGTCATTTATATGGTTTTCTTTTATGCTTGTAACACGACTCTTGTCAGACAAGAACCTTAACGAATGTAAAAGGGTTATGATAGTCAGTCGATCAGCTGTTTACTAAAGGTTGATGGGTAACGACATGCAATATCAACCAGAGGAGTATTGACACAGGGAATATATTTGAATAACTTAATATCACGAATGTATTAATTCAATTTTACTTCAATATTATTTTGTTATATTAATTACAGCTCGTTAGTTTAGAGATGACATACACGTGGTGGCCTATTGGCAACGTCCCTGCCTGGCGTTCGGCTGGACGGAGTTCAAGTTCCGCTTAAACTTGATAGGTTTTTGTAGTGTCTGCAAACTCAACATTCTTTTGAGTAAATGTCTGATAGAATCGAAAGTTATTATTTTACTCCATATGTTATATCTAAAAAAAGAAATATTGCCAAGGGAATAGAACAAGCATAAACACACATACACAATATATATACACATATATATATATATATATATATATATATATATATATATATATATATATATATGGGCTCAGGCCATGTCGTCCTGATGGAAGTTCTTATTAGGTAGCTTTCTAGGGTATATTTGACTACAGTGATATTCCCAGAGAATTTTACCTTAAGGTATGCAGAATTCTAACTCCTGGAGCGAATATCCCTAAAAAAACTCACAATGATATCGCATAATATCAGAGGACATATTCTTGACAAGTCACATAGCTATCTTTACCCCGAAGAGTATTAACGCTTCGAGGGGGTATAGTGACAAGAATCTGGAACGAGAATGAAAAGAGAGCCGCTCATAAGGCATCTCTCCTATTCCGTTTTCAGTGTGTATTTGATGAAGGCGGTAGCGTTCTCTTTATTCCTTTTCGTGTAGCTTTACTACTCGGTGTCTTCCCTTGTGTTCTCTCGTTATTTTGGATATAATTTAACATTTTGATGACTTCTCTGGCCTCTTCTGCCTCTAGGAAGTTGAGTATTATCTTTACTATGTATAAATGTATGCTCTTGTCGTTTTGAATTAAATCAAAAGTGATTTTAACGTAAACAAGTGCTGTTGCCTACCGGACGCAACCTGGATGTTATCGCTCGCTCTTATGGATCATTTAGTTAGCTGGAGCGACATTCCGAGTTTGTTACGCTTTAATCATTTAGCTATTTAGCTCAGCTAGAAATGATTATATTATACCGTCAGTTTTTAGCTCGGTGATTTCGACACGGGTCGAGGTACTGATCTTGCCCTTGGTGAGGCTTCGTAGCCTAGACGTCTGGCACTAGTACTTTCATGCATGATATAAGTTTTTCCGAATGTTATATTATTGAAGCTATAGGCAAATATTTTATACATGTAAGATATTATTGAATGTTTTTTCCAAGATTGTATACGAGAGAGTTTCGGTGATTTAGGTAATCGATTCTCATCTTACCTAGTCTAGTATTCTATGTACAGTAGTATACTTTCGCACATCCCCGATTGTTCTTTTCTCCTCCGGAGGCTAAGTTCAGTCCCCCTCTCTCTCTTTAAACCTTCGGCTTAATCCTGGTGGTTCTATCTGTATAATAATTCAGGTATAACTATTCTAGGATATGTCTGTCCTGACCTGATAGCCAGAGTGACTGGTTTTTTGGGTTAGGGCAGAACATTAGAGTTTCTAGTCTATAGTCTGCTTCTTCCTAGCAGAGAGAATGAGTCTCCTTTGCTAGGTTAGGGGCGGACACAGGAAGCTTTGCTTCCCTAGTCGATGTTGGAAGGATTGTAAGAGATATTCCTTCCTCTAGTGGCCTAGCAGACTGTCCTGTGTTGTTTTTCTCGGACTGGAGAATGAGTTTTCTCTGTTGCCTGGAGAAATAACTTCACCTAACTTTGTTCTGGTTGGGAGGAGATTAGTAAGTATTGCTAGTCCTACTTCCTAATAGACAACTCTTGGTTAGGATGAGCTTCCCTAACGGCTGAGTGTGTCTCTTGCTAGAACGAAGTCTATAGGTCCTTTATCCCTTCCCCACCTCTCTTTCTTTTATTTACTTTTGGCCGCAGTCCTACTTCCGTACCTAGTATAGGTTAGGATGGAGGACAGGCTCAGCTCTCTGCCGGCTGGCACTACGTGTCGGCCGGAAGAGACCCTTTATTCTTTGCAGAGTGGACCCCAGACCTCCCTTGGTCTCCCTTCTATGTCTGCCGATATAGCCCGACAGGCTATGGATTCTTTGGAAGCCTAAGTGCTACATTCTCCCCTTCCATAAGTTCACTCTTTCTGGATGGAAGGTCGTATGGCAATGCCACCTTAAAACCTTACATCCATACTGTTTCTCTGACTATTGTGTTGCACCTCTAACCCGGCAGCCAGCTTAACAGCCGACAGCCGGGCAGGTGGAAGTTCTCTGGTTCTTAGCTACTGTCGGCGGGCATGGGTTTTATTACCTTTGCCTGCCGGCAGTGGAAACAAAGCCTGAATCTGCTGGCCACTACGATTATCGGCCGGCAGCCGGGTATTAGTGTTTTCAGCCGTCGGCTGGCAATGATTGCCGGCCTGCACACAGTCGCGAATCAGTGGGCTGCCGCCTATTAGTTAAAGATAGTATATCTTTGAACATTGCAGGGGTAGATGCCGGCCAGCAAGTGCAGGCGCACTCCGGCACTTGCAGGCGCACTCCGGCACGTGCAGGCGCACGCCGGCACGTACCGGCGCGTGCTAGCCAGCACAACAGCAGGCGATGTACAGTAGTTTCTGTATTCGTAGTGTAGTACACACTGCATTAGCAGAAACTGCTGTACAGAGCTTGTGATAACTCTAAAGGTCTTCATCATACTTAATGTTATCTTGTACAGCCTTTTGTTGAGACCGTACAATATATAGAAAGTAAGTTCTTTCTGTATTCTTTCTATCCCGTATCTTAAAACTCTATCTCAAGGTGTGAACTACATCTTAAATTTCTGTTTAGGAAATTACGTAAGGTATTCTAGAATAGAATTAACCTTAGTTTTAATATCTTGGGAGGTTTCAGCAATTGACTGGAGAGGATATACATGTATGTGTCTTTCCCTATTTGTTTTATAGCTTCTCTATATAAGCTAAATGTCTCAATATAAGTAAAAGCCTTCACTTGATACTCATAGATTTTTCTTCTCTTTACAGGAGGACCATCCGAAGTGCGGGAGTGTGTTCTGTAATGTCCGCAGTAAGTACTTCTGTGGACATCAATATTGCAGGAGGCACGCAGCATGCCCAGCCTCCAGAGGTGATCTGCACTATTGGGACCCTCAGGTTTGTACAGTTTGTTCTAACCTGTTTACCGAGGCTTTTGACGAGCCGAAGTCAATGGAGTCAAGGGATGCTGCCAGGGAAACGTTACGATCCTGGGTGAGGGGTTTTCAGAAAAACACCTCAGGTCCCTACCATACAAATGAGAAGATGAGGGCCTACCTTTCCCTTAAAGCATCGGTTGATGCAATTATCCCCCAGCCTCAGGTGGAGATACCAATCGCCCAGAATCCGGTAGATTCTGAAGTCTCAGCCGCCCTTCAAGACATCCAATTGGACGATAGGATGTCGGAGGTGTCGGATTCCACCGAGAAGGACCTTCTAGGAGAAGGTCAGGAGGAGGAGCTGTTCCAGGCTCCTCAAGTAGAAGAGCATGAAATCGACGAAGTGTCGGTTACGTTGGTTCCGGACCCAGAGCCTGTTCCTTCTACATCGTCTGCTATCCCAGATGAACTGGGAAGGACTCTTTCTTCCATTGTTGAGATGATCCAACAAATTCAAAGGAAGAATGAGGAGAAGGAAGCTGCAATGAAACTGAAGATACGTAGATTTGCAGCATCACGTGGGCCCCAGAAGCGGCTCAGCGTGAAGGATCTTCCTTTGTGCTCGGATACCAATCCTTGGAGGTATGCCGAATACATGCTAATGACAACCGGGAAGATCGTGATCTCAAAAAAGTTGGGAGCAATTCCCCTGGAAGGAGTGGAAATCTGGCCCAACAAAGATTCTTATCCGGACTGCTATGTCCGTTTTAGGAAGGAGCTAGCCTTAAAGGAGGAGACGGAGCCGAAGGTGGTCATAGTTTTTGACCATAGTAAAGCTCAGACATTACTAGCGAGCTCGATGAAAGAGAGGAGCTTCACTAACTCATAGGAGCCCGCCTTGAGTAAGAAGCTTCCCTCCTTTGTGGCCTCTCCTACCAGAGCCTTCCACTTCTTGGAAAAGGGATATAAGGCTGCCTTAAAAGCGGTGGAGGCCGGGAATCCATGTCCCTCCTTGGAGCAGTGCAAGCCGTTATCTCTGACCTTGCCCTTTGACCAAGACGACTGGAAGGACATACACCTTATCTTCTCTGTCAGGAAGCTGGAAGCTGATGTTGCTGAACGCCAGTTTGGTGAGGCGCTTCCAAAACTGTCAGAGGTTCTCTTGCGTAGAGAGCAAGAGACAAAGGATAGACTTGCGGCATCGATGTCATTGCAAATGACACTAGAAACGATGGCAAGTGACCCAAAGAACCAGGACATGTTCATGGATGGGGCCAAAACACATCTGACCACAGTTACCAAGGATTTCTATAGCTTTATTAAAGCTAGGAGAGCCTGTAGAGAGTTTGTGTTCGCCTCGGCTTCGGTGAGGCACGAACCAAGGAAACTGATCTCCTCTTGTATTTGGGGTAAAGACCTCTTTCCCAATGAAGTGGTTAAAGAGGTAGTAGACAAGGCTGCAACAGAGAATAGGAACATTTTTAAAAAGTGCAGCCTAGATCTAAAGAGAAAGTCTTCTCCGGATGAGGGTCCCCAACCCAAGAGGAAGACAAAAAGGCCTAGGCCATCCTCTCGGCCGGCTAAACCCTACCGACAGCAACATGAACAACAGCTTCCTGTGACCGCGGTGCCTCAGATAGTGGCACAGCCTCCAACCACGTAGCAGCTAGCACCTCAACAAACGGCGAAACAATCGCCAGTTCTTAACCTAGCCTCCGAAAGGCACACTTCTTCCTTTCGTTCAAGAGCCAGAGGAACAGCCAGAGGTTCTTCTAGACACCCTTCAAGAGGAAGGGGATCCAGGGGAGGACGCGGTCAAGAAGGCAAGGCCTCAGGTCCACAAAAGCAGAAGTAGATACTTCCAGTGGGAGGGAGACTACAGCTTTTTAGGGATCGCTGGACCTTTGATCCCTGGGCCCACAGCCTAAATAAGAATGGGCTAGGTTGGAGCTGGAGCAGTCCTCCACCTCAATTTCCTCAATTCTTCCAACACTCAACCCCCGCTCTGGAAGAATATGTCCGAGAGCTCTTAGACAAAAGAGTAATCCTGAAGGTTGAGTCCATTAAATTCCATGGAAGGCTGATTTGTGTTCCAAAGAAGGACTCAGAAAAACTCAGAGTTATTCTAGACTTGTCGCCACTCAACAAGTTCAGTGAACTACAAGTTCAGAATGCTCACACTTCAACACATAAGGACCCTACTGCCCAAAAAGGGCATATGCTGTGTCTATAGACTTGTGTGACGCTTATTGGCACATTCCAATTAATCGTCACCTCTCCCCCTTCCTAGGCGTCAAGGTATATTGATAACTTTACGCCTTCAGAACTATGCCTTTCGTGCTAAACATAGGCCCAAGGATTTTCACGAAGCTCGCGAATGCATCCGTCCATCAATTATGCCTAAAGGGGGTCCAAGTAGTAGCCTACTTGGAAGACTGGCTGGTGTGGGCAGCATCCAGGACAGAATGCATGCAAGCTTCTAAGATAGTGATCCAGTTCCTGGAACATCTGGGATTCAAGATCAACATAAAAAAGTCTCGTCTTTCTCCAACTCGAAAATTTCAGTGGTTGGGAATCCACTGGAATTTGGAGTCACATTAGCTTTCCATTCCTAGTAAGAAGAGGAAAGAAATAGCAGGATTTGTCAAGAGATTATTGAAATACAAACGGATATCAAGACGCGAACAGGAGAGAGTGCTGGGCTCTCTACAGTTTGCTTCGATAACAGATCCAGTGCTAAGAGCACAGCTTAAGGATGCAACAGGAGTCTGGAGAAAATACGCATCAAACGCGCGAAGAGATCTAATAAGACCACTACCGACTTGACTGCGAACGCTTCTCAAGCCGCGGTCCAATGCTAAGCAATTGAAGATATCAATACTTCTTCAACCTCCTTCCCCGTCAGTAACTATCCACATAGACGCTTCAAAGGAAGGCTGGGGAGGCCCTCTCATCAGATGAGAGTCCAAGGAGCTTGGTCCAATCTTTTCAAGTCATTTCACATCAACTTTCAAGAACCCATGGCAGTACTTCTGACACTAAAGAAAGTTTCTCTTCGCCACTTGACCCACATAAGACTGGTTCTAGACAGCGAGGTGATAGTGAGATGCCTGAATCGACAAGGGTCGAGGTCACCTCAAATCAACCAAGTGATGTTGGCCAGTTTTTGTTTGGTAGAAAGGAAGAAATGGCACCTGTCAGCAGTTCACATTCAAGGGTTCCGCAATGTGACAGCGGACGCTCTATCTAGGTTTACACCTATAGAGTCAGAATGGTCCCCTGACGCAGGATCGTTCTCCTTCATCTCGAGTCAAGTCCCAGAGCTGCAGATAGACCTCTTTGCGACGAAAGACAACAAGAAAATAGTTCATTACGTGTCCCCTTACGAGGATCCGTTAGCGGAGGCAGTGGACGCTATTTCCCCGGCCTGAAACAGATGGTCAAATATCTATCTGTTCCCTCCACGCAACCTCCTTTTGAAGGTCCTCGATAAGCTGAGATCCTTCAAAGGGAAAGCAGCAATAGTGGCCCACAAGTGGCCAAATAGCATGTGGTTCCCTCTGCCATTGGAACTACGATTAAAATTTGTACCGCTACCGGATCCATCCCTGTCTCAGTGAGTACAGAAGTTGACTGTCTTCGCTCCATCACAGAAAACACGGATCCTACATCTCATGATTTTCTCTCCTTAACGATATGCAAAAGATTCGGTGTTTAAAAACCCATTTAGACTTTTCGAGGAAACCAAAAGACATTATAAGGCTTCAGGGAAGAAATAGCTATCCTTTGTCAAGGCGAAGAAACCTAAAGAAATCCCGACAGATTCCTATTTATCATTCTTCATTCACCTTCATGAGCAAGGTTTAGCAGCCTACACAATTCTATTGTTCAAGCCTGCCTTGACGAGTTAGATACCATATGCCTTACAGGTCGACCATCCTGACGACGTTTTTAATGAACTAGTCCTTTAGCGCTTCCAAAGACCCTTTGCTTGGTCATTAGATATGATTCCTCATTGTGTATAAATAATGAACAATGAGGAATGTGCTTAGAAGGTTTTGAATTTAAGTCATATTTCTGTTTGTACTCGCTTGGGGGTCCAGAGTTAGTGAATAGTGGCTCTCTCTAGAGAGGAAGGCCACGTCCAGTTCCTGGAGGGAGAACTGAATCTATTTCCAGACCCAACGTTTCTTACCAGGAACAAGCTACCCACCAACAGGTGGGGTCCCTAGACAATCTGCCCTCAGAAGGAAGATGCATCTCTATGTCCAGTGGAGTCCCTAAAGGTCTATCTTCATAGAACTTCAGACTTTATGGGAGGAAAGCTGTTCAGAAGAGAAACCCTTGCTGCAAAGTTATCTATAACTAAGGGCGAAATTCACCCGTGCTATTCGCAGAACGGATCCACACAGTACACCCGTTAGTCATGATCCGAGGAAAGTTGCCTCCTCCATAAAATTTCTTTGAACATCCTTGTTTGCACACTGGCTAGTAGTCATCGAAGGCATTCTTTATGCATTATGCGAAGCAAGTGGAGCAACTTATGAGATCTGTTTTAAGTCTGCGACGAACAGTGTCATTAATTTGGACGATTAATTAAGAGGGTGCGCGTGTAGTCACTGTATGTGACTACACGCTGAGCGATAGGCCACGAAAGTGTCCTTACAAACTATTCTATTGACGTTGGTAATCTAAAGCATAATACGGACAATTGTGCCAAGTGTTTTTTACGCTAGTGTATGTAAACAGTATACAGACTATATCATTATTATTAATAATTCAATTGAAGTGGCAAATCTGTTTCCTAGTAGATGAAACAATATTTTCTGTTGACAGTTTTTCTTTATGCATTTACGCATATCATCCACATTTTATAAATTTTATAAATGTTGATCTGATATGTATGTTTATTAAATCATAATAAACTAGTTCACAGTGAACCCTGCGTCTTTTTCGCCCACACTCATTTTATTAGAAATGTACTGAGCATTAAGATTAAAATATGGATATTTTTATCATGGTATGTCTTTCGAGACTGTTCCCTGATTCAAGCAAAAGTTTACTCACTCTAACCCTACCTTGGAAGGGTTGACGTGGTACCCTAACGGGTTGGTGGCAAAGAGGCAAAATTTGTTTCTATGCGGATACAACCATTATCCAATAGTTTATAAAAGTAGTCACATTGGGGAAGGTGTCACAAATTCATTCTGACATTGGTGACCTATACAAACTTTGCTTTATATTGTATAGGGCGAGACCACTATACAAGCTTGTTATTTTGTCATCCATAAATTTCTATGTACTCCTCGAGACATTTTCCAGAGTCTAGTACAACTCTTCCCTATAGGGGGCAGGAAGCACTAACATAGTTCATGCTTAGATGAAATGATGTATGACGGTAACATCATAGGTGTCTAGGTCTAGACGGACCTGGAAAATACTTTCTGGAGAGTACGGCACTGATTGAGAATCGCCAGATACAGTAATGCTCTGGTAAACTTCCATCAGGACGACATGGCCTGAGCCCAAAAAACGGAATATGAGCGAAGCGAAAAATCTATTTTTCGGTGAGGTAGCCGTGTCGTCCTAATGGACCCGCCCTTCCTTTTATTATGAAAGGGCCTGTTGACCCCTAACTATAGTACAGTATCTGTAACACCTCGTATATCGCTACAAGGAGTAAAGAGGGCGCTACCGCCTTCATCAGATACTCACTGGAAAC
This sequence comes from Palaemon carinicauda, assembly GCF_036898095.1. Lineage (NCBI taxonomy): Eukaryota > Metazoa > Arthropoda > Malacostraca > Decapoda > Palaemonidae > Palaemon > Palaemon carinicauda. The sequence continues at coordinate 36,233,174 of NC_090731.1, read as the reverse complement.
GGAAAAGGAGAGATACCTTTTGAGCGGCTCTCTTTTCATTCTCGTTTCAGATTCTTGTCACTATACCTCATCAAAGCGTTAATACTGTTCGGGGTGAAGATAGCTATGTGACGTGTCAAGAATACGTCCTCTGATATTATGCGATATCCCTGTGAGATTATTTAGGGATATTTGCTCCAGGAGTTAGAATTCTGCATACCTTAAGGTAAAATTCTCTGGGAATATCACTGTAGTCAAATATACCCTACAAAGCTACCTAATAAGAACTTCCATCAGGACGACATGGCTACCTCACCCAAAAATAGATTTTTCACTTTGCTCAAAATTCGTTATATATATATATATATATATATATATATATAATTAAATATATTATATGTATATATATTTATTTATATATATATGTATATACTCTGTATATATATGTATATATATGTATATATACACATACATATATATTCATATATATATATATATATATATATACATATATATATATATATATATACATATATATATATATATATATATGTATATATTTAAATGTATATATATATATATATATATATATATATATATATGTATAAATACACATATATATTATATATATATATATATATATATATATTACATATATATATATAAATATATATATATATATATATATGTATAAATACATATATATATATATATATATGTATATATATATATATATATATGTATTTATACATATATATATATATATATATGTATAAATACATATATATAAATATATATATATATATATATATGCATATATATATATATATATATATTTATATATATATATATGTATATATATACATATTATATATATATATATATATATATACTGTGTATATATATATATATATATATTTATATATATTTGTATATATATATATATATATATATATTTATATATATATATATATATATATACATATATATATATATATACATATATATACATACATATATATATATATATATATATACATATATATATACATACATATATATATATATATATATATTGGAGCCCCTGGGCTTATAGCATCCTGCTAGGGTTGTAGCTTAGTAAGTAATAATAATAATAATAATAATAATAATAATATATAAATTATTAAAGAAGGGTAATTTACATTCTTCAGAATGAAATAACTGGAGAGTTGAATGGTAATTGTATTGCGTAATTCATGCTAAAGTAGTTAAATCTTATCAAATTTGTTCATCCAATGTTATTAAATTCTTAGGATACAGTCGAGCAAACAGTATTATCACACATTTCACATTCAAAGTGATGTTCTTAAAGATATCTTTGGTATTGATGCAATATTTAATGCATTATATAAACAAGATTTTCACTAAGGATATGAAAGTGGATGTCCTCCAAGGCTTAAGCATAAACCTTCAACCCAGGGATACAAAAACCTTTGACAAACGCATTTCATCAATCTAGATACGGATCCTTTGACAGGTGCATCAAAATAATAAGTATTTACTAAAGATTAATTATAGATATACTCATTTTCCAAAAGCTAAAACTGGTTTAAATATTTCAATAAGATGTTTTTATATTCAAATTTTCAAGATATTGAAAAGATCGTTGTCAAGGGATTGACGATTTATCCGATTCCTTTGATTCCTTCTCGCTCTTTCGTAATTTTCGCAATTACCGATGATTCCGAACGAGTCTGTTAATTTCAATCTCTTTTCCCTGATTCGCTGTCATACGGTTGAAGGTTACATTAAATCTCTGATACGATGTGAAGAAGGAAAGGCAAAGGAAGGCGAATATTATTTAGGGTTTAGATGGTGATAATCTGAATGAGGAGCGCTTATCCATTTACAGGAGAGAGAGAGAGAGAGAGAGAGAGAGAGAGAGAGAGAGAGAGATCCTGATGGGTTGATTGCTTTGAAACTTGTCTGACTTTACAGGATTACTGTAAAGGAAAGGCAAAACCACATCTAATACCAAGGGAATATCCATAAGGTGGAGGCGGAAGATTTCCTCCACGTGCTAGTCAATAAAACGTAGAATTTTTACTGTAATATATTTCAAATAGACGATAATTACACAGCAAAAACATAATAAACCCTGAAGCATATCAAACGTTTAAAAATAAGTATTGATTCCTGTCCTAACTGTAATAAAAATGCAATTTATATTAGAAAACTATATTGCATTCAATTAAATTTCCTAATGAAGCATTCACGTAGAGCAAGGGAAAACAGACGAAAAGGAGCACCTTTTAAAGATATCAATAGATAGTAAGGGACCGAGTGGGTTTGATGATTCTCTTAAAACACGACGTTGGATTAACCAATAAATCAGGAATCAGTCGATAGCCATATCACCATAATTTGGAGAACGAAGAGTTAGTCAAGGAGATACTCAGTATCTCATGTAAAAAGGAGATGATTAGCCTCAATATCAATAAATATGGCTCACTTGTGTTACTGAAGAAACAGGGCTGCACTTACAAAAGCATATTTTCCAGTACCTGATATATATAAATTTTTGATATTACAAAATGTGTAAAGCAAGTTTTTTTGAGGTCTTAGAGCCTAAGGAAAATAGAAAAAAAAAATATCTTCGATTAGATAATACTGATTTACGTGAACCAAGTTGCGATTACACGTAAAAAAACCTGGTTTATTTACCTGATCCCTTATAAGTTTTAATAAATATAACTTTTTATGTCAGGAAGCAGAAATGAATACAGCTTGAAATAGTTATAATATTTTAAGAAATAGTGCTTTAGATTCAAAATTTTCATCGATTTTTTCTGTCATTTTTCCTCCCGTTTGTTCAACAACAATTACGAACTGTTTTTCAATGATAAATCTGTCAAAGCATCAAACAAACTATAAGAGTTTATGAGTCATGACCCAGTTTTACAAATCTCTGTTTTTGAGGAGAGGTTTAAATTGGCGATGGATGCCAATGACGAGGCAAAATGGATTGTCCTGTTTCAAATAATAAACATGTACGATGCAGTGGCCAATTACAAATAGAAATTGAACAAAAGCCATATGAAACATGAAACGCTCTACCATTGAAAAGTTTAGTTCCATTCGCAAAATATATTGTGAACTTTATATAATGATTATAAACCATTTGTTGATTTGAAAAAGTTGATAAAAAGTAATATGTTACTCTGGCTAATTTTGAGTTAAAGGACTAAAAAAAATTCCATTCGAAAGAAAATTATATTATGATAATAAACAGCTTTTTTTCTTGATTTCTTTTTCCTCTGGTGATTAGTAGTGTGATTTGTTAGATCAATTTCATTTCAAGAGGATAGATTTTCTTGGGACTATTGATACCAGAGAGTGTCCTTTCATCCTTGATCTTCCCTTCTCCCTTCCTCTATTGGGAAGTCGTAACATGATTGTGATAATTAGATTTCTAATGGTTTTAAGATGAGACCTGGATAGCATCCAGAACATTTGTTAGTTTTTGAAGACAAACGAATTTAGTGCCTAAATGGAAATTTGTCAAAAATGAAGTAAATTTTATGTTTCAATGGAAATAAAACCACTTTTGGGAAAATACTCGACTAATAATCAATTAGTTACATAAATAAGGAACTACCATTTTCAATTATAAAAGCAGCATCAGCCACATTGAAAACTGTAATTCTTATCAAATATTAATGGGAGTATTGATGATTGAAACTGATATAATGCCAAAAGAAAAAGAAAACATAATGCGTTATTCAAAAGATTCAAGTTTATCAAATTATATCGATTATTCGATATTGAATCCTATTGCACAATGCTGAACACTCAACTTTTGGTTTCAGCCCGACACTGAAAAACTGAAAAAAATATTAATTGTTTGTTATGTAGAAACTCGATAACAAAGGAATCATTATTTATAAGAAGGGAAACACCTTCTACCTGTAATACTCTTTTTGTTGCGATGTTTATTTGTGCATAGCCATCATTATTCCCCAAATTTAGTATTTTCGACAGATTATATATATATATATATATATATATATATATATATATGTAAAATATATACATATGAGTGTATATATAAATTTCTCTCAAAACTACACACCCTCTATAAATAAAAAAAAAAATGGATGTTCTCAAAACACGAAGCGATAAAAATTTTCGATGAATGATTAAAATAAACAAAGAATCAGGGTTAGGTGTTCGTATTCACCTCTCCCAATATCCATAATTTCTTACGGTTTTCATCCTACGCGATACAGAGATTCGTAAAGACAGGGCTATTGCACTTCTGAATTGCAGATGGATTTCAAGTATCAATTTAAGTATGAACTGTGTTCCGTTTAAATATCAATTTAAGTATGAACTGTGTTCCGTTTAAATATCAATTTAAGTATGAACTGTGTTCCGTGTGAGTCTTCTCTTTGTACTGGAATTCTTAAGCTGCTTAATGAGTGTTTGGTCGGAGTCAAATAATGTTGATGATCAGACGTAGCACGACTTCAATGACCTAATCAGTAATATCTACGCCGTTCTAACACTCACTTAATAGCAAAAGCTTCTTTATCGAAAACAGAGTAATTCCGTTAGGGAGTTTTCAGCTATTGTTACTCCATTATCATCAGTTTGTTCAACACCTCCACCAGTGGCAATAT
>NC_090731.1:36188531-36223531 GCF_036898095.1 Palaemon carinicauda | reverse complement strand
GTCACGAAGAAGGATATTTCGGGGTGGGGTTGGGGGGGGGGGGGTATGTAAATCCATTAAAAAAATATATACATTATGATGATTTAACAGCTCTGTAATTACGTATGGTGTATTTTTACTGACCTATGTAGTTGTGCTTTTTGTTATAAATAAGTAAGAATAATCTATCCAAAACTTAAGTTTCCCAAATAACCTCGTTTCAAGTTAAATAGTCATTTTGTAAAGAAGAAGTCAACTGTTAAGTACTTTTTTTTAGATGTTACCATCGTTCTTCTTAATAATTTTGAAGCTTAAGGGGCAGGTCATCTAAAAACACACACAAAAAAACAAAATATTAATAAGAAAAAAGGTCTTTACCTAGAAAAATGATATTTTCATAATAAAATAAATTTTTTAATTTACTTACCCGCTGGTTATATAAAAGAGCTGAAGTCCCCTGACGCCAGGGCAGAAAATTCAAATCTTGCGCTATCGAAGATACGGCAGGTGTACCAACCCCACCCTAGCGGTAGAACAGGTGGAACCACACACCATCTCCAGTTCTTCCATGCCTCATAGCCATACCATAGGTAGTCTCTAGAGGGGATGAGGGTGGGTGTTAAACTTATATAACCAGCGGGTAAGTATATTCAAAAATTTATTTTATTATGAAAATATCATTTTTAAATATAAAACTTACCCGGTGGTTATATAAAAGAGCTGATTGACACCCCTTGGTGGCGGGTCAGAGACAGCTACATTTAGAAAATTCACTTAAGGGTTACATACAATAAACTTAAGCGGTTCTCACCTGATAAGGAAGCTGACAGCAATGATACTCTGCCTCATTTCGTCCGCTATCCTTAAGAGATCCAGTAATCCACTAGGGCTGAAAATCTCTAGGAGCTGTCAAACGGTACAACCACCTATAACATGACAGAACCTCAACCAATACCCTTGTTCCGGGTGCACTCAAGGAACAAATTGACCACCTAACCAAATCAAAGATTGCGGAAGACTGACAACCAATCTCCACAAACAACCATAACAAACGAGTTCCAAGAGATAGAAAAGGGGTATTAGGAAAAAAGGAACGTAGTGGTAGATCATTCACCTACTATCGCATTTGCCGCTATAAAAGGACCCAACGTAAAAAAGTCCTCATAGCGAGTCTGAACATTTCTCAAATAATAGGATGCAAAAACAGACTTACTTCTCCAAAATGTTGTATCCATCAGACTTTGCAGAGAACGGTTCTGTTTAAAGGCCACTGAAGTCGCTACCGCTCTGACTTCATGTGTCTTGACTTTGAGGAGCCTCTGATCCGACTCATCACACTAAGCATGAGCTTCTCGAATCAACAATCTAACGAAAAAAGACAAGGCATTCTTAGACATGGGCATCGAGGGTTTCTGGACTGCACACCACAGAGCGTCTGAGGTACCTCTCAGATTCTTAGTCCTGTCCACATAAAGCCGTAGCGCTCTAACTGGACAGAGAACCCTTTCCAATTCACCGCCAGCCAAATCAGAAAGGTTAGAAATCTCGAAGGATTTGGGCCATGGCCGAGAGGGGTTTTCATTCTTGGCCAGAAACCCCAGTTGCAAAGAACAAATGGCTTTCCCATTCCGAAAACCAATGTTCCTGCTTAAAGCGTGTACTTCGCTAACTCTTTTCCCAGTGGCAAGGGTAACCAGAAAAAGGGTTTTCAAGGTTAAGTCCTTAAAAGAAGCCGAGAGTAAAGGCTCAAATCTGTCACTCATGAGAAATTTAAGGACAGCATCCAAATTCCAGGCAAGGGGAGCTGTTTGAATCTTCTTGGTCGTATCAAAAGACCTAAGTAAATCTCGTAGATCTTTATTATTAAAAAGGTCTAGGTTCCTGTGTCGAAAAACCGTCGCCAACATACTCCTGTAACCTTTATTAGTAGATGACGAGAAGTTATGCTTAACTTTAAGGTCCAAGAAAAAAATCTGCTATTTGGGAAAGCGAGGTACTGGAAGAGGAAATCGCGTTAGTCCTACACCACTCCCTGAACAACTCCAACTTGGACTGATACACCTTGATGGTTGAAGACCTCCTTGCCCTCGCATTTGCCTTGGCTGCCTTCTTCGAAAAACCTCTAGCTCTAGCGAGTTTTTCGATACTCTGAAGGCAGTCAGACGTAGAGCTCGGAGGTTTTGATGATTTCGGGCCAAGTGAGGTTGTCTGAGAAGATCGGGTCTCATGGGAAGGCTTCTCGGGAAATCCACCATCCATTCCAGTACCTCTGGAAACCAGCTCCTTGACGGCCAGAACGGAGCAATCACATTCTGGTCTCCTCGTGCGAAATGAACTTCTGAATCACTTTGTAAAGGATCTTGAACGGAGGGAAAGCATAAACCTCCATGTGTGACCAGTTCATCAGAAAGGCGTCTATGTGCAAAGCTTCGGGATCTGGAACCGGCGAGCAGTAACACTCCAGCCGTTTGGTCTTTGCGGTGGCAAAGAGATCCACGAGAGGTCGACCCCATAACCGCCACAGACTCTTGCAGATGTCCGGGTGCAGAATACATTTTGTGGAGAGAACCTGACCTTTCCTGCTGAGTCTGTCTGCACTCACATTGTTGACCCCCTGGATGAACCGCGTCAAAAGAGTCACCTTCCTTTCCTCCGCCCAAACGAGAAGCAGTCTTGCAATCTCGTACAGGGGCCAAGAGTGGGTCCCGCCTTGCTTCACAATATAGGCCAGAGCTGTCGTGCTGTCCGCATTGACTTGGACCACTTTGCCCCTGATCTGCTTTTCGAAGCCGATGAGAGCCAGATGAATAGCTAAAAGCTCCTTTTGATTGATGTGGAGAGAGGTTTGCTCCACCGTCCAAGTCCCCGAAAGCTCCTGCTTCTCTAGAGTGGCTCCCCACCCCGAATTGGAGGCGTCGGAACACAACACGAGGTCTGGGCTCCTCTGAAGTAAAGACAAGTCTTCTTTCAGTCTGGGCTCGTTGCCCCACCATTGAATATGAGACTTGATGGAAGCCGAGATGGGAATGCAATCCCTGTCGAGGCTGTCCCCTTTCTTCCAATGGCGATTGAGATGAAACTGAAGAGGACGCAAGTGCATCCTCCCCAGGGTCACGAACTTCTCTAACGACAAGAGAGTCCCCAGAAGGCTCATCCAATCTCTGACAGAGCAAAGATCTCTCTTCAGGAACGTTTGGACTTTTAGGAGGGCTGCCTGGATTCTCACCGACGACGGAAAAGCCCGAAAACTCCGACTGTGAATCTCCATCCCCAAATAAAGAATCTCCTGGGATGGAGTCAGTTGCGATTTTTCCGAGCTCACCAGGAGGCCCATTTCTCTGGAGAGATCCAAAGTCATCTTGAGGTCCTTCAAACAACAATCGGCTGAGGAGGCTCTTATCAGCCAATCGTCCATATACAGAGAGGCCCTGATTCCCCTCGAATGCAGCATGCTTGCCACGTTCAGCATGATCTTGGTAAACAATAGAGGAGCCGTGCATAGTCCGAAACAAAGAGCCCTGAACTGGAAGACCTTGTTTCCGTCCATGAACCTCAGATAAGGTCTGCAGCTGGGATGAATCGGAAGGTGGAAATAGGCATCCTGAAGATCTAAAGAGACCATCCAATCGTCCTTCCTCACAGCTGCCAGAACCATTTAGCACACTTACGTCCAGAACCAGTCTCCACCCCCCGGAACTCTTGGGTACTAGAAAAAGGCGGTTGTAAAACCCCGGAGACGTAACATCCTGCACTTCCTCTATTGCTGGCTTCTCTAATAAAAGAGACGTCTGAAGAAGCATGGCTTGCTTCTTGGGTCCCTCTCTGTATTTGGGCGAAAGATCCACTGGTCCTGTGACTAAAGGAGGATTGGCCAGGAAGGGGATCTTGTAGCCCTCCTTTAACACTTGGACGCACCAGGGGTCCGCTCCATTCCTCTCCCAAGCCTCCCAGAAGTGAGTCAACCTGGCACCCACTGCTGTCTGAAGGAAAGGGCAGTCAGACTTTACCTCGGCCGGACTTGCCCCCTCTAGGTTTCCTTCCTTCTGGTTTAAAAGAGCCTCTTCCAGCAGATTTCCCACGAAAGGACTGAGGTTGAAACCCAGAAGAGGATTCCTTAGGTTTACGAGAGGAGAATGACGGTGGCAAAACTTTCCAAGTCGAATGAGTAACCAAGTCATGTGTGGCCTTCTGCGTGAGGGCAGTAGCCACCTCGCCTACCAATTCCTGCGGAAATAAGGTATTAGACAAAGGTGCGAAAAGAAGGCCCGTTTTCTGGTAGGGAGACACTCCTGCAGAGAGAAAAGAGCACATCGTGGCCCTTTTCTTGAGAATTCCAGCTGTAAACAAGGCAGCAAGCTCGTTGGAGCCATCCCTCACACCTTTGTCCAAGCAGGACATCAAATGAACCAAACCGCTAGTGTCCGTTTCCGTCATATCGGAGACCCTCTTACTCAAAGCCCCCAGAGCCGAGTCCAAGAAATTAAAAACTTCGAAGGCCCTGAGCAGACCTTAAAGCAAATGGTCGAACTCTGGATTGGACCACCAAATCTTCATTTTCCTTGAGGCAAGACGACGAGAAGCATCTACCAAACTTGAAAAATCCCCTTGGGCAGACGAAGGAAAACTCAAGCCCAACACTTCACCAGTCTCGTACCACACACTAGATTTAGAGGCTAACCTAGCGGGAGGAAAGGCAAAGGCCGTCTTGCCAAAAGATTTCTTGGAGTCCAACCAAGAACCCATTAATTTCAAGGCCCGTTTAGAGGATTGAGAAAGAACCATCTTGGTATAAACTGGAAACTTGGTAGCTTTACCTAAGATGAATTCAGAAGGCGGAGAACGAGGGGCGACAGGGGTAAACTGATCCGGGAAAATTCCAGTCAGAATAAGCATAAACTTGCGAAGATCCACAGCATGCTGATAATGCTTCTCCTCCTCATTCTCAGAGACTTCCTCAATAGGATCATCCTCATCCGACTTTTCCTCAAGCTCGTCTTCTGGCAGTGCAGCAACAGCTGCAGCCTGAACCGAAGGAACAAAGTCTGGATGGGACTGCCTGTCAAGGCCAACATCTGCGTCTACCTAATGGGGAGAAGTAGAAGTAGATTGATGCGAAACACGGACGGGTAGACGATCTTCTTCAACCAACAACTGCCTAGACCGCTTCGAATCCGACTGCTGTTGAACAGAAGAACGCTTGAAATCAGAAGGTAACTGTCGAAGATCGCCGAGAGGCCGCGTAAAGTCCGAAGACTGTTGACGCGAAGGATCAAAGAAGTCAGGATGTCGAGGCTGCGAATCGATGTTTTGATGCGAAGCGTCCAAAAGTTGTTAACGCGGACGATCCACTACTTCAAATCGTTGACGCGTCTCGTCCACTTGTCGACGCCGATGTTCTTCCCCGCGACCAGAAAGCAAAAACTGGTCAACCAAAACTCTCTGACGCGACTCATCAAAATCGACCTGGCATTGAACACTATGAATGGGAGACCGCCTAAGCGATAACTCGTCAAGACCAGAGACCATCGAACGCCTGTGCGATAACTGGTCTGACATCTGACGCCCAGACATAACGCCAACACCTGGTTGATAAAAATCCATCAACGACAAGAGTTTTCCTTCATAGACACATTTCGGATCAACAGAACTCATTAAAGGAATATTCGCACCAACGTCACCATGCATTTCGGGGGAAGAAAGCCAATCCGAAGGAAGAGGGGGTGCATGAATAGTAACAAGGTCCGAATCGGAGGGAATCCTATCCACACGAACACGGTGATCTGTACGTTTAGACGGAGTGCAAGCGATGGGAGAACGGAAACGTTCCGGTGAACCCAACGAACTACATCCTGGCCGCACAGGTGATTCCCGACGCTGTGAAACGTCATTCATCTGTTTAAGCGGTCTTGACGTGCGACACATCATGCGTCCGTTTAAGCGGTCTTGACGCGCGACGCCAGATCTCACTCTCCGACCCTTCATCGGAAGACGGGGATAACGCATGAACCTCACTTTTCCTACGATGAGGGTGAACGACCTGAGCTACGGCAACAGGAACGTTCGAGGGAACGTCTGCACGATTGATGACGCTTCTCGTTCCCTTAAGCCGTTCGACATTACTTCTCCCATGGGTTCGAGAGCTCGAAAGAGGTCTTAGGCTAGGTGAACGACAAGATCGTGCAGACGCACCCCCCCCCCCCGCAACACTAAACACATTAGCAACACTTGTCACAACACCGAGAGAGTCACGACTTTTCGGTACACCAACATCTGACACTGAAACACTTTCCACAGTTCCGACAGGATCACGGTTTTTCAATACCTTTAACTCGGAAAAAAATGTATTTCTATCGGCTGCTAAGGACTCAACTTTCTCACCAAAAGTCAAAATAGCAGTAAACATGTCTTTCATAGTAGGTTCCTGATCTACCACCACAGGGGAAGGAATAGGATTAGGAACAGGTACATTAGGTACGGCTCTATCCACAGATCGGGAAGAACTACGCCTAACTCTATCTCTCTCTAATCTCCTAACATAACGATCGAAAGTAACAAAATCATCATCAGTTAAGGAAAGACACTCATTACACCTATCATCTAATGAACAAAATTTACCCCTACATTTCACACAAATAGTATGAGGATCAATAGATCCTTTAGGAAGTCGAGTACGACAACCTTCACTATCACACCTACGCTGAGAAGGGGAGGAGTCGGCCACTTTGAATGGTAACGTGAGAGACCGACGAGCAAAAAGTAAGGGAAATATCAATAAAGAAAATCTCAAACAAAAAGATTTCAAGACAAGAAACAAGGGAAAATAATCAACGATAGCTTAAACTCAAAAAAGAACGTTGTACATCACCAAACAACTTCCCAAGAGAGTAAAACACGAGAGTGAACTTCTATTTGTCAGCCAGCTATGGCGGCAGAGAGAAGAACTGAAGATGGTGTGTGGTTCCACCTGTTCTATCGCTAGGGTGCGGTTGGTACACCTGCCGTATCTTCGATAGCGCGAGATTTGAATTTTCTGCCCTAGCGTCAGGGGACTTCAGCTCCTTTATATAACCAGCGGGTAAATTTTATATTTAAAATTAATATTTTCAGGGTACAGTTCTATAACCACTGCCAATTACAGTATATGTGAACGCAAGAACGCAATATGCATGTCCGTCATCTGTCTGTTAGTAGGTCTGTAATTCCGTTGTTACAAGCGAATGATCTCTTTTATTTCATTTTAGACTCGCCTGCTTTTGCATGTAAATACTCAAATATCATACAAACAATGTGTAATATAGTATCCTTAAATCTCAAATAGAGGTAGATAATAGATAGCCGATACGATGCGCCGATAGCAACACTTTTTATATAAATTACCCTTTTACGATATTAATTATAATTTAGAAAAACAAAACTGAATTGCACCAGAAAAGCTAAAGAAATATGCGTTCACATGAAGAGGTTCAAGAAAATCCCTTATTTTTTTATTTTTTATTTTTAACAAATATTTGAAACCGAAAAACGTTTGTTGAAACCGAATAAAAGTTTGTTTTGAATAATCGCATTTCAGTGTTTCCAGTAATATGTTTAAACTACATACTTTGGTTATTGACGTTATGTTTGGTATTGTTTTCATATACAACATTCTAGACGCCTATCTACCGATATTAGACTCAATTAATTGTGTTTATTATAATATCTAATAGATATGACTATTATTTACTAACTTTGGCATCGTGTTGAATGTTGATTTCATCAGTGTAGCTTCTCTCTCTATATAGCTTCCACTCCTTTGTCGGCTTTTGGAGCCTTCAAGCTGGGTTTCATCACATTTTCGTTAAATTCTATTTCCTTTTTAACTTCTTGCTTACAGCAACAGAGAAAAAGCACAGAAAAAAAAACACAATTATTTCCCACATAAACAAAGTACGAGACAAGAGTAGAATGACGTAAGTTTGCGGATCTCCATTTCAAGATTTGGAGGTAAGTTGGTAACTCACGAGACAGATGCCAGGTATCACGAGATAATCAGTCATTAAACGAAACTAAGAAACTAGAATTACACGCAGAAATAAACAGTATTTACGACTCCACAAGGGTTATTCTCGCACTCGACCCTTTAAATAGGTTACGCCGTGGTTACAGCTATATTCCTTTAAAGCCACGTGACACGAAAATGGTCGCCGAATGTTCAAATGAACTTTGCGCTGTGTTTTGATAGGTAAAGAATATAAATTCATGAAAATTCGATTTCTTTTTTAAAATATTGGCTTCCCAGAGGATGACCTGAGCCTGAAAATCTTTAATATACTTAAAACCACCAACTACATAACAGGCGTTTTGGGTAATTCAGTTATTTCGCAGTTTCGAAAAATAATGCCTTTAGTGATGGCATTCCTGTTTTTTTTTTATACTAATATACTTAAGTTTATCTTGTTTGGATGTAGTGACTGATTTCAAAATCTTATTTAAAGCGGAATAGAGAAAAGCCGATCTTCTCTTATCAACGAAGGATATAAGAACAATAGTTTAAAGTCAAGTCATGAAAGAAGTACCTTTGTTTAATTCCTACTCTAATTAATAAATGCAAGAGATGACTATATGAAATTAAAAAAAACGACAATGAACCAGAAGTTTCTAAATTCCAGATAAATTTTTCATTTACTAAAAACAGTATATTATTGTGACGAAGATCTACAGTAAATGATCATCTAAAGGAATAATTGGTAAAGTCAAGATAATAAATAATTAAGAAAGGTTAGATGATCATCATCATAAACTTGATCTATGTAATAGGAATAATAGAATTATTATTATTATTATTATTATTATTATTATTATTATTATTACTTGCTAGGCTATAACCCTAGTTGGAAGAGCAGGATGATATGAGCCCAGGAGTACCAACAGGGAAAATAGCCCAGTGAGGAAAGGAAACAAGGAAAAATAAAATATTTTAAGAACAGTAACAACAATAAAATAAATATTTCTTACATAAACTATAAAAACCTTAACAAAACAAGAGGAAAGTAAATTAGATAGAATAGCGTGCACTAGAGTACCCTCTTACAGTAGGAGGAAAATTTATAGTCTGCAAAGAAATTAATTTTACAGGAATAGTTACTGTCACTCTTAGGTGATGTTATAGTTTATATTTGGCCCCTTTTTTATAGATTATACAGCAAGTAATAAGCTCAATATAAATGAAAATATGAAAATTCAATATCTAATTGAGGAAACAATTCATAGAATTTAGTTGTTGATTGGAGTTTTTGCTTTGAGCTGTTGTTATTTTTCAAGCTTCATGTTGATCATTACTTGGAAATCATTATGAATTCAGTTAACTATTAAACTCCTAAGCACAAAAAATATTGAGTATTATGTCAATTACGTTACTATAAAAATATTTATGTTTATTAATTAATGCTTGTGTCGTTAATAAATAAAGCAAGGTGTATAAGTGGACACTATATAACATAAGAATAAGATGTAGGCTAGATGTAAATGGAATCGAAATGCAAAAATGGGTTTGAACAGAAAATGCAGGATATTTTTGAAAACATAAAATCAATATATATATATATATATATATATATATATATATATATATATATATATATATATATATATATATATATATATATATATATATATATATATATATATATATATATATATATATATATATATATATATATATATATATATATATATATATATATATATATATATATATATATATATATATATATATATATATAAATATAATATATATATATATATATATATATATATATATATATATATATATATATATATATATATATATATATATATATATATATGTATCATCATTACTTGCTAAGCTAAAACCCTAGTTGGAAAAGCAGGATGCTATAAGCCCAGGGGCCCCAACAGGAATAATACCCCAACGAGGAAAGGAGACAAGGAATAATGAAATCTTTCAAGAACAATAGTACCAAAATAAATATTTCTTATATCAACTAATAGAAAAAACTTTATTAATACAAAAGAAAGAGAAATTAGATAGAATCATGTGCCCGAGTGTACCCTCAAGCAAGAGAATTCTAATTCAAGACGGTGGAAGAACATGATACAGAGGTTATGGTACTACCCAAGACTAGAGAACAATGGTTTGATTTTGGAGTGCCCTTCTCCTAGAGGAGCTGCCTACCATAGCTAAAGAGTCTCTTCTACCCTTACCAAGAGGGAAGTAGCCACTGAGTAATTACAGTGCAGTAGTTAATCCCTTAGGTGAGGAAGAGTTGTTTGGTAATATCAGTGTTGACAAGTGTATGTGGACTGAGGAGAATGTATAGAGAAACGGCCAGTCGATTCGGTGTGTGTGTAGGCAAAGGGAAAGTGAACAGTGATCAGAGAGGAGGATCCAATGTAGTACTGTCTGGCAAGTCAAAGGACCCTATAACTCTCTTTCGGTAGTCTCTCAACGGGTGGCTGGTGCCCTGACCAGCCTACTACCTATAAATGAAAACATAGACCCTTTCTGAGTAAAAATACCGTAACGTGATGAGTGGGTTTGTCAGGGCCACCCATACCAGGTTGGTTTGCTGTGAGCAATCAGACAAAAGTATCACACTATTACCAATGTACAGTAAGCCCGCGTGGTGAGGAAAAATAGTGACACCAAGACATGAATATGGACATATAGCCTATGAGGCTTTTGTCCTGCAGTGGACTAGAAATGGATTTATTTGCTGTTGCTGCTGTTATATATATATATATATATATATATATATATATATATATATATATATATATATATATATATATATATATATATATATATATATAATTTATTATATATACAGTATATAGATGAATATTATATATATGGTATAATATAATATAATTTATTATATATACAGTATATAGATGAATATTATATATATATATATATATATATATATATATATATATATATATATATATATATATATATATATATATATATATATATATATATATATGTGTGTGTGTGTGTGTGTGTGTATGTACAGCACATACAACTATTAAGGTGCATCCGTTCTTTACCCAAAAAAATTATTTCATCCTTATTTTTCATGGCTCAAACATTTTCCATTAACTTGCTTTCCTTTAGTATTTTACTTAAATAGACTTTAGAGAACATTCAAAACACATCTTGATCGATAATTGTCTCTTTGTTACTCTCTTCAGAAAATTTATTCTTGTTACTCAGTTTATTCCGCTCCCCATAATCTTTATATTCTTCTTTCATGATTAACCGTTTTTTTTCCTAATTGGAATATGCTGTCCCGCTATGATATGTTAACATTTGCTTCTATTTTTTCTAGTTTAACCTTTACTTTTGATATAATGAATTTATTTCAATAAGTTACATCAATGTAAATTAATCTCTTCTAGTCTGTTCATCATATATTCTAATTGATCTCGTCATTTATATGGCTTTTTTTCATGCTTGCAACTCGACTTATGTCAGACAAGAACCTTAACGAATGTAAACGAGTTATGATAGTCCGTCGATCAGTTGTTTATTAAAGGTTGATGGGTAACAACATGCAATAACAACCAGAGGCCTAATGAGACACGAAATGTATTTTAATAACTTGATTTCCCTGGTGTATTAATTCAATTTTATTTTAATATTTATTTTTATTAATTACAGCTCGTTTGTTTGGAGATGACATAGATTTATGGTGGCCTATTGGTAATGCCTCTGCCTGACTTTTTGATGGACGGAAATTGAGTTCCGCTCGAGCTCGAAAATTTCTTGTAGTGTCTGCAACCTCACCATCCTTGTGAGCTAAGGATGGTTTGTGGGAGCCTATAAGTCTACCCGCTGAGTCATGAGCAGTCATTGCCTGGCCTTCCCTGGTCATATCTTGGGCAGGGAGGGGGCCGGGGCGCTGATTAAATGTATGTATGGTTAGTTTCTAGAGCATTGTCTTTGTTATATGCAATTGTCATAATATACATATGAACATGTAAGTTTAACATCCCAAAACAGCACTTTTAAAATTCATATACAAAGTCAGAGTGTGAGGACAAAAATCTCTTATCTTTGCCCTTTGGATTTTTTCTTTCAAAACCAGTTTCTGTAATTATATTTAAGCTTTTTCCTGTCAGTGTTGAGCAATAGAAATAACTTCTATACGAAAGGTAGTAAAAATTGGCATAAAATCTGAATATCTGTTCAGACATTTCTGGGTTTATAATTTTTTAATGAAATTTTAAGAAAAAAACAATAGAACAGAAAATTATTTTCAATGAGATTCCACAATATCACAGGACCCACTTTGTGATATATATATATATATATATATATATATATATATATATATATATATATATATATATATATATATATATATATATATATATATATATATATATATATATATATATATATATGTGTGTGTGTGTGTGTGTGTGTGTGTGTGTGTGTATGTGTAAATAATAGCGTAAAATATTTTTTTTCACACTAATATAATTTATATCGACAAAGAAACGAGCTCAGATGTGCAGAAGACGTCGATTAGTTAACACAGAAATCCCAGGTTGATTATTCATAATTAGCAATTAATTACAATCTTGACCATTAGTGTCAGTTTGTATCTGAGTCTCTCGTATATTCCAGGTTACTGGACTTAATACAAGAAGATTGCAAACGAGAGAAATGATGGAATATTATTGTGTTTATGCACACTAAGGGAGAGCGAGCTTATTCAGGGGTTTATATATCTTCGAAGGTCATTATTCATACTTTGATTATCAGTTTAATTGGAGTGCCTCCTATCTTGATTTTATGCTCCTCTTCGGACATATCATTCATAATGAATTATATAATTTTTTTTAAAGATTTGGGATATAAAAGTGATCTCCCTCCTTCCTTTATAGAAAACATTCAATTGAATCATAGTAATTAGTTTATGTAAAATTTTTCTAGATGAATTTGTACGAATTAAATGTTGGTTTGCTATCTATAAAAGACCCCATACAATATTTTTTTTTTCTTTTATATTAATGTTGAGAAATTAAGTAAAATATTAATAATATTGTTGGTCTTGTGTCATTGAATGTACATGTGAGTTATTTTGTCATGAATTTCTATAGCAGAATGGTGTTCATTAATATTCCATTATATATTGATATTAGATTTTATACATAATGAATTAATTTCACTCTCTTCCAATCGCTTTCAATCTGCCTTTCTCTCTGTCTATACCCCCCCCCCCCTCTCTCTCTCTCTCTCTGTTTGCATATCATCATGATCAGCAAAGCTGCACTAGTCAGGGTCACCCTTACTTTGTTGTGAGCGACCAAGCCAAAATCTCCCACCATCACTAATCAGCACTGGCTAGCGATTGAAGAAAACAGGTCAAACCCAGACATGTATTGATATGTCAGAGGTCTATGTGCTGCAGTGGACTGGAAACGACTGCATTGTTGTTGCATATATAATATATATATATATATATATATATATATATATATATATATATATATATATATATATATATATATATATATAATATTTGCATATTTAAACGTGTTTTTCATATTCCAAATATAGCCATATATATTAACATTCAGCTGATTGGTATGGTCAATGTCACACAAGTATCCTGGACCAGGGTTCGAAGCCCAGCCGGAGAGATACTATAGTCTTTGAGTTATTTCGCCTGGGGCTCTGATCCCGAGGTTGTTTAGAGAATCCAGACTTCAATGGGTTAATATATATGACTTATTTGATATATATATATATATATATATATATATATATATATATATATATATATATATATATATATATATATATATATATATATATATATATATATATATATATATATATATATATATATATATATATATATATATATATATATATATATAGAAGAAGTATCGGTGTTATAAACTTGAACCCACATGACTGCGTGAAATGTAAACCTTAATGATATATGGAATAGATTACTAATTTCTATTCCTATTTTCATTAAAAATCTATAAAACAAAAGGATAGAGTTTAAGAAATCCGGGACCCAAACATAAAAGGAAATCGTTGTCTGAGTTGCAAATGCCATATTCATTGATATTCATTTCAATATCATCGTTGCCTGGATCTAAGACATTTGCATCTTTCAAAATATCTCAAATTTGAAAATCAAGTATTTGATATAATTCTAAGCCTTACGGACTAATACTGCTACTTCATCCGTAATTCTCCTACTTTATTTTTATGGTGTTTTATTTTTATAAAAGTTTTGCAAAGGAGTTTTATATATCTAGCTAGAAACATTACTATTATATACTTTCTATTCAACCAACGCATGACATTTGAATTAGGTGATAACTCCTTAAGATACCAAACTTTTATATATGAAACTTCCCATTACAAAATATTTTTTTAATATATAAAACAAATAAGGTAAATTCCTTGCAAAAACCGGTGACAAAATGGCAAAATCTTACTGGTATGCAATGTTAAACTCAATTATTTATTTCTTGATATAAGGAAATGTTATCTCAAAGCGAATTTTATATATAGTTCGAAATAAAGAACAAAGGCTAAATCTGCCAAAGAGGCCGCTTGAATAAAGAAGAAATTATACTAATTTGATGCACCCAAAACTATTCTCTGCATTACAAAGGAGACTCGTTTTGTGTCATATCTCTGCCTTTGTGCTCCCAGCCTGGTCGCCTTGAGATGAGATAATGATAATCGAGATATAAGAGCGAATAATATTATCTTCATGCCATTTAAGGTGAGGCGTCTCATACTCGATTGGCCATTTATTTTTTTATGATTATTATACGTCTTGATTATCAGTTTATGATAGTGTATTCATAGTGAAAACCTTAGTCTCTCGAACATCTCTGTTTACGGTGTGCTAAAAGGAAATACTTGTTTTATTATTATTATTATTATTATTATTATTATTATTATTATTA
Organism: Palaemon carinicauda; assembly: GCF_036898095.1. Taxonomy (NCBI): domain Eukaryota; kingdom Metazoa; phylum Arthropoda; class Malacostraca; order Decapoda; family Palaemonidae; genus Palaemon; species Palaemon carinicauda. The sequence goes on along the minus strand of NC_090731.1, from coordinate 36,208,579 downwards.
TTATTATTATTATTATTATTATTATTATTAACTAAGCTACAACCTTAGTTTGGAGAGCAAGATACCATAAGCCCAAGGTGTCTAACAGGGAAAAATAGCCCAGTGAGGAAAGAAATTAGGAAATAAATCAAGTACAAGCGAAGTAATGATCAATTAAAATAACATACTTTTAGAACACTAACAACATTAAAATGGATATTTCATATATATATATATATATATATATATATATATATATATATATATATATATATATATATATATATATATATATACTATAATAAAAGACATGTTATCCTGTTCAACAGTAAACATTCACCGAAAGGTTGAACTTTTCAAGTTCCACCGATTCAACTACCTAATTAGGAAGATCATTCTAATGGTTAAAAAAAGGATTTGATTTGGACGTATAATACCATTTGTATTAATCTGTATAAAGTATTATCCTCTACCAAAGTTATTGTCTGAAAGTCCTTTGGATGAAATGAGAAGATGGTCTTTAGATTAAATTGCTTTTTAATGATGATATGTGGGTGACTAACATAAGGGGTAGTTCTCCCTTTGAGATCTGATTCTGATATACTGAATCCCTTATCAAGTTTATGCTTTTACTCCTTTCAAGTAATAGTTATATCAAAGTAGTACAATTGAAGCAATGTATTATCTAAAACTAACTATATTTAATAACACACACACCTATATATATATATATATATATATATATATATATATATATATATATATATATATATATATATATATATATATATATATATATATATATATATATATATATATATATATATATGTGTGTGTGTGTGTGTGTGTGTGTATGTGTGTGTGTGTTTGTGTGTGTGTGTATTGCTAGGCATATTATAAATATTCAGATTTCATGTGTGTTCCTTCACGTGAACAAACATTTTTCCTCTAAAATAGAGTCACTTACTGGTGGGATGGAAGTCCCCTTAGAACCAAACTGGTAAGCTATTTTTTTTTTCTTCTCTAAAATATGCCAGTCTCCCTGGTCATATTTGTGCTCTTCACAACTTCCATTTGACAAATAAAATCCTCTGGTGCTCAAATCATCAATTAGTTAATTGGATCCTTGATCCATAGGGATATGCATTGCCAATATAAATTTGCATTGGTGCCAGCAATAGGAAAATGCATCATGCAACAAGCTCACTCTTGCATGATGCATTTTCCCATTTTTTGGCAATCATATATATATATATATATATATATATATATATATATATATATATATATATATATATATATATATATATATATATATATATATATATATATATATATATATATATATATATATATATATATATATATATATATATGTATATATATATAGGTATATATATATATATATACATATATATAAATTATATATACATATATATGTATACATAATGAATATATATATATATATATATATATATATATATATATATATATATATATATATATATATATATATATATATATATATATATATATATATATATATATATATATATATATATATTTATATGTGTGCGTATATATATATATATATATATATATATATATATATATATATATATATATATATATATATATATATCCACATAAATATATCTATATATAGATAGAGAGATAGCCATAATAGGCATGTGATTGAAGGCTATATATGAATTCCTACAAAAACTACATGCTCCTGATATACGTGAAAAATTTATGTTGGCAACAATAGCAAACTGAGGGTAGGATACATGGAAACAATTAACCATAGTTAATCATATAATACACTTAATAAATAAATTTCAGTTCCAGTCAACTTCATTCTGATATCGTGCACTATTTGAACCTATATATGACTGCCCTATTCACTACAGTATTCCATAATAGTAAAAATCCAGAAGAGCACATCCCAGAAATTTGACCCCATTATCAAATATTAGATTATGTGTAAACGCAAAATTTTTTGGGGTGAATAGCAGAGATCTACATTACGTTACTCATGTCAATAATCTGCTGAAATAAATTTACTGATTTTTCCCAATCTAACTGATTCGTGTATGTTGATAATGCATGCAAATAATATGGCCAGATTTATCGATCATGATGGAATGTCTTCAATTATTTTCTCTTGAAAAAAATAGAGCAATCATATGATTTATTGTTCAGCGTGAACACCATAATAATATTTTTTTTTTTTTAACTTAAATAGTTAACTTATAAAAAAAAAAAAAAAGGTTAAATTAACCCAATAATAATCTAAAGCTACAGAGATCAGCATAGAGGAAACATAAAGTCTATAGAATTGGTCGTACCTTGATAGAGAAAACAAAATTCATATTGAAATATTTCAAAGCACGCAGCTATTAGCCTCCTTAGAAAAAATTTTTTTTCGTAATATAGTGACAAATGATTCTTAGAATAAAATAAAAGAATTTATGACTCGACATTTCTTAATGAAAAATGAAGCCTATTTTTGTCTACTCTTTTGATAATATATAACAGTATTTAAATCCCAATACACATAATTACCATAATATTGTGTTATAAGTAGACCATTCTCTTATAAATTCACATACATAAGAAACTTTGATTTTTCTTGATACGAAGTGAAACCTATTTTTGTTTACTGTTTTGGTATTATATAACGATGTTTACATCTCAATGTAATTATTTGCCAAAATTTTGCATTATAAGTAGCTCATTCTCTTATAAATTCACTTGCAAAAGAAACTTCCTTATAACAAACCGTTTGTACAGGTCCTTTCCAATAACATCCTTTCTACATCTATTGGTAATCATTTAAACGTCAATGCTATGATAATCATTCCATTCATAGCTTCATCGCGATAAACTAATTATCTATGCTTCAGTTAAGATTAATATTCAGATTTAATGTTATGTCAATAGCGTTGAAAATTAATTCAATTAATACCGGGTTTAGGGGATGAACAGTGATTGGATTTTGCTATCACCTAATTTATTCTAACATGTAGACCTACTTATCTTGATTTTATCAAAGAGATTGCGTATGTATATATATATATATATATATATATATATATATATATATATATATATATATATATATATATATATATATATATATATATATATATATATATATATATATAAAAGTATATAAAAATATATGTATGTGTATATATAAAACTAATATAGTTAAATCTAAATATCTTAGGTCAAATATAATGCATTCACAACGAAACAAATGAGAGAGAGAGAGAGAGAGAGAGAGAGAGAGAGAGAGAGAGAGAGAGAGAGAGAGAGAGATCCATAAGATTATCATTATCGATCAACATCATATCCAAATGACTCAAGCATTCCAACAAACTATGAAATCACCCGTAAAAATGTTACTGTTATTTTATATCGTCTCTAAAAAAAAAAAAAAAATATATTAAAATGTCTTCCGCTGGGAAAAGTTGGATGTGACGCCAGCCTACGAAAAGGTTTTCGCCTGCAGCCATAAAACCTGTCGAAGTCAGCACCTTTGGTTTTTATTGGAGGAAGTCATTCCAAGATAAGCTTTATGGTCCTCAGGCCAGACACTACCGCTCAAGCAAATCAACGCACGCACGTGAAATAAGAGAAATTGTTTTTAGATTGTTTCTTATTATTTACTCTTATCTATTCATGAATCTCTCTCTCCTCTCTCTCTCTCTCTCTCTCTCTCTCTCTCTCTCTCTCTCTCTCTCTCTCTTCTATATATATATATATATATATATATATATATATATATATATATATATATATATATATATATATATATATATATATATATATATATATATATATATATATATATAATACTGTAATATATATACATATATATATATATATATATATATATATATATATATATATATATATATATATATATATATATATATATACTGTAATATATATATATATATATATATATATATATATATATATATATATATATATATATATATATATATATATATATTATACTGTAATATATATATATATATATATATATATATATATATATATATATATATATATATATATACTGTAATATATATATATATATATATATATATATATATATATATATATATATATATATATATATATATATATATATATATATATATATATATATATATATATATATATATATATATACTGTAATATATATATATATATATATATATATATATATATATATATATATATATATTATACTGTAATATAAATATATATATATATATATATATATATATATATATATATATATATATATATACATATATATATATAACGGATTTTGAGCGAAGCGAAAAATCTATTTTTGGGTGAGATGGCCATGTCGTCCTGATGGAAGTTCCTATAGGGTAGCTTCCTAGGGTATATTACAACTACGGCGATATTCCCAGAGAATTTACCGTAAGGTACCAGAATTATAACTCCTGGAGCGAGTATCCCTCGTGAAAGGGATATCGCGACATATCAGAGGACGTATTCTTGACACGCCATATGGCAATCTGCATCCTGGACAGAGATTTCGTCTCGTAGGTGGCGATTGGCAAGAAACGAATTCGGGAAAGAAAAAGGGGAGCCGCTCCCAAGGCTTCCCTAACCTCCGATTTGTATGCGTGCCTGGCGCCAATCCTGGCGCCATCTGTATTCCTTGTAGCGTACACGAGGTGCTACAGATACTGTATGTAGGGAGGGGTCCTACAGCCCTTTCTTAGAAAGGCAAGGGCGGGTCCATCAGGACGACATGGCCATCTCACCCAAAAATAGATTTTTCGCTTCGCTCAAAATCCGTTTTTTGGGCTCAAGCCATGTCGTCCTGATGGAAGTGTACCAGAGCATTACTGTATCTGTGGATTCTCAGAACGTGCCGTACTCCCCGGATGTAATTTTTCCCGGTCGACTAGACCTAGAGACCTAAGATGTTACCGTTATACATCTTTTCAACTAACTATAAACCATGTTAGAGCTTCCTGCCCCCTACAGGGAAGAGTCCTACTAGACTCTGGAAAAGTCTCGAAGAGTACATATACCTATGTATGAATACCAGGCAAGCTAATATAGTGGTCTCGCCCTATATTAAGTAAATCATAGTTTGTAAAGAACCACTGCGTCACTATGAAATATCGACCAGTTCTCCGCACAATACTTGTATTGGATAAAGGTTTTATATCCGTATAGGAGGAAAACCAATGCAACATAGCTTGCGTAAAGGAACAATTCTATTAGAATTATCCCAGATAAGGTACATAGAATGAATGCTCAATTATACCAATAAATTGACACAGGTGAAGGAGACGCAGGGTTCTCAAGAACCAGTTTATTGACAGGCAATAATAGACAGGTTAACCACGAGTATATATATATATATATATATATATATATATATATATATATATATATATATATATATATATATATATATATATATATATATATATATATATATATATATATATATATATATATATATATATATATATATATATATATATATATATACATAAGAAGAGGATAACCCAAAACTTTAAGCATAAGTATGATAGTAAACAGAGCTTGTTTTTCTGAAAGAAAAAACATTAAATGCCACTTTTAAGATACCGAGGTATCAAAGTCATAAAAGTCTGTATTACAAATCAATGACATTAGCGTTAGAAACGCTCGGCACACAGTCTACATGGGCAACACAGTGCCCTCAATTAGTTTGTAGTACAGTATGTAACTACACACTCACCCTGGAATTAATCGTCCCAATTAAGACCACTGTTCCTCGCAGAGTTAAACAGTAGGGTTAACACCGCGACCCACTGCTACCACAGATCTCTTTAGTTCCTCTACTTGCTTCGCATAGTGGCGAAAGAACACTCTGGAAGACTTCCAGCCAGTGTATGAACGGAGATGTTCAAAATCCATACAATTAAAGAAATTTAAGGATGAGGCAACTTTCCTCGGATCGTGACCTGCGGGTGTATTGTCAGGATCCGCTCTGCGAATAAAATATGTGATTTTCGCTGTGAGTGGATTCAGAGATAAATTTGAGCCTGATGTTTCTCCCCTGAATAGTTGACCACCCTTGAAGTCTGAAGTTCTATGAAGATAGACCTTTAGGCATTCTACTGGACATAGAGATGCATCTTCTTTCAGAGGGCAGATTCTCCAGGGACCCCACCTGTTGGTGGGTAACTCATTCTTGGCGAGAAACGTAGGATCCGGAAACTGGTTCAGTTCTCCCCCATCCAGGAACTGAACACGACCTGCCTCTCTCGAGAGGGCTACAATCTCACTAACCCTGGCCCCGGACGCGAGTGCAAAATAGGAAAATAACTTTTTGTGTCAAATCCTTTAACGCACACTCTTCATTGCTCAACAGAGAAGCGAAATGAAGAACTTGTCTAAAGACCATGAAATGGGCTTTGGAGGTGCTGAAGGTCTGAGCCTAGCACAGGCTTTCGGGACTTTATTAAAGATCTCGTTACCTAGGTCGACCTGGAAGGCATATAGAATGGGTCTTGTCAAAGCAGACTTACACGCTGAAATCGTGTTAGCTGCCAATCCTTGACCATGGAGGTGGAGAAGAAAGATAAGCAGAAGTCTGTCAAGATCTCCTGCGGATTCTTCGCCTTGACAAAAGGCCACCCATTTTCTCCAAGATGACTCATATTGCCTTCTAGTAGATTTGCACTTATATTCCTCAAGGAAGTCTATGCTGGCTTTCGAAATCCCGAAACGCTTTCTCACCGCTAGGGAGAGAAAATCATGAGCTGCAGGGTCCGGGTTTTCTGTAATGAAGCGCAGACAGTTGACTTCTGGACTCGCTGGGTCAGAACTGGATCTGGTAGCGGTACAAACTTCAGCTACAGTTCCAATGCCAGGGGAAACCACACGCTGTTCGGCCACTTGTGGGCCACTATTGCCGCTACCCCTTGAAGGATCTCAGTTTGTTGAGGACCCTCAACAGAAGGTTGTGAGGAGGGAACAGATAAATCTTGGACCATCTGTTCCAGTCGAGGGACATCGCGTCCACTGCTTTCGCTAAGGGGTCCTCGTACGGGGCACGTACAGGGGCAACTTCTTGTTGTCTTTCGTCGCAAAGAGGTCTATCTGCAGTTCTGGGACTGATTCAGAATGAAGGAGAATGATCCTGCGTCTAAGGACCATTCCGACTCTATCGGTGTGAACCTGGATAGAGCGTCCGCTGTCACATTGCGGACTCCTTGAAGGTGAACTGCCTACAGGTACCACTTCTTCTTTTCCGCCAATCGGAAGATGGCCAACATCACCTGGTTGAGAGGTGGTGACCTCGATCCTTGTCGATTCAAGTATCTCACAACTACCTCGCTTTCCATCACTAACCTTATGTGGATCGAGTGACGCGGGGAGACTTTCTTTAAGGTAAGGAGCACTGCCCTAGCTTCTAGAAAGTTTTATGTGAAAGGTCTTGAATAGCTTGGACCAAATCCCCTGGACTTTTTTCCGATGAGAGTGACCTCCCCATCCCTCCTTCGAGGCGTCTGAGTGAATCGTCACCGACGGGGGAGGTGGCTGAAGAAGAACCGACTTCTTTAGATGTCTGGCTTGGGACCAAGGCCTGAGAAGAGTACTTAGCCGAAGCAGCTGGTCTTCTCAGATCTCTTCGCGCGTTTGATGCATAACTTCTCCAAACTCCGATTGCATCCTTTAGCTGTGCTCTTAGCACTGGGTCTGTCACCGAAGCAAACTGGAGAGAGCGCAGTACCCTCTCCTGCTCGTGTCTTGATATCCTTTCGGAATCTAGAAGTCTCTTGACAGAACCCGCTATCTCCTTCCTTTTCTTCGCCGGGATGGAGAAACGGTGTGACAAAAGGTCCCAGTGGATTTCCAGCCACTGGAACTTTTGAGATGGAGAAAGTCGAGACTTTTTTCTGTTGATCTTGAAGCCTAGGTACTCTAGGAGCTGGATCACTTGACTGGAAGCTTGCAAGCATTCTGTCTCGGATGCTGCCCACACCAACCAGTCGTCCAGGTAGGCTACTACCTGAATTCCCTTTAGGCGTAATTGTTTGAGAGCTACGCTCGCAAGCTTCGTAAAAATCCTTGGGGCTATGTTTAGCCCGAATGGCATGGCTCCGAAGGCGTATAGTCTTCGTTGTAGCCTGAACCCTAGGTAGGGGGAGAGTCGATGGCTAATTGGAATGTGCCAATAGGCGTCTGACAAGTCTATAGAGACGGAATATGCCTTCTTGGGCAGTAAGGTCCTTATGTGTTGCAGTGTTAGCATTTTGAATTTGCAATTCACTATGAACTTGTTGAGTGGCGACAAGTCCAGAATGACTCTGAGCTTTTCCGAGTCTTTCTTGGGAACACAAAACAGCCTCCCTTAGAAATTGATGGGCTTCACCCTTCGGATCACCTTTTTTCTCCAACAGTTCTTGAACGTACTCCTCCATAACGGTGGTGGAGTGTTGGAAAAACAGAAGGCACGGAGGTGGAGTGCTGTACCAGCTCCCGCCCAGTCCATTCTTGAGTAGGCTGTGGGCCCAGGGATCGAAGGTCCACCGATCCCGAAATTTCAGAAGTCTCCTTCCTACCGGTATCACCTCACTTGGACTGCCGTCCTGAGGTCTTGCCTTCCTGACCACGACCACCCCTGAATCCCCTTCCCCTTGAGGGGCGTCTAGACGAGCCTCTGGCTGCTCCTCTAGGCTTTGCTCGAAAGGAAGTAGACTGCCCTTAGAACGCTGGGGTGAATGCCGTTGACTGTGTCGACACGGCCTGGGGTACCCACTGAAAAGTGGTCGGGGTTTGTGCCACGATCTGGGGCACTGGGGGCAATGGCAATTGTAGTTGCTATTGCTGTCTAACAGGCTTGGCTGGCCGAGACGGTAGCCTAGTCCTCATAGTCTTCCTCTTTGGTTGAGGACCCTCATCCGGGGAAGACTTTCTTTTGATAGCCAGGCCCCACTTCTAGAGAAGGTTTCTATTCTCCAAGGCGGCCTTATCAACAACTTCTTTGACCAAGTCGGTAGGGAAAAGGTCTTTTCCTCAAATGTTGGAGGAGATTAGTTTCCTTGGCTCGTGCCTCACCGTAGCCGAGGTAAACACGAACTCCCTACAAGCTCTCCTTGCCTTGACGAAGCCATAAAGGTCCTTCTTCACTTGTGGCCAGATGAGTCTCGGCCACTACCATGAACATTTCATGGACCTTGGGGTCACTTGCCATCGTCTCAAGAGTAGTCTGAAGAGACATTGAGGCAGCCAGTCTTTCTTTTGTATCGAACTCTCTTCGCAAAAGAAAATCAGACAGCTTAGGGAGGTCCTCGCCGAACTGACGACCGGCAATATCATCCTCCAACTTTCCAACTGAGAACGTAAGATGGACGTCTTTCCAGTCTTTGTGGTCCATAGGCATGGCCAGCGACAAGGGTTTACACTCCTCTAGGGAGGGGCAAGGCTTGCCGGCCTCGACTGCTTTTAGTACAGCCAGAAAACCTTTTCTGTAAAAAGGGGAAGGCTCTAGTAGGCGAGGACACAAAGGAAGGGAGCTTCCTGTTCAATGGGGCTACCTTTGAGTTAGAGAAGCCCCTCTCTTTCATTGAGGATGAAAGTAGAGCTTGAGCCTTAGCATGGTCCATCACTATGACCTCCTTCGGGTCTGTCTCCTCCTTTGAAGCTGGTTCCTTCCTCAGCCGGACATAACAGTCCGGATATGATGCCTTGCTGGGCCAGAATTCCCCCTCCTCCAGGGGAACTGAGCCCAGCTTATCCGAGAAGACGATCTTTCCAGTTGTCATCGGCATGTGCTCAGCATACCTCCATGGGTTAGCATCTGAGCACAAGGGAAGGTCTTTCACATTGAGCTTTTTCTGGGGCCCATGTGATTCTGCAAGGCACTTCATTCGCAGTTCCATTGCAGCCGCCTTCTCCTGATTCTCCTTCTGCATTTATTGGATCATTCCAACAATAGAAGAGAGGGCCTGTCCCAGCTCTACTGGGAGACCGGCCGATGTTGAGGGAATAGGCTCCGGAATCTGAACCGGAGTAGCCGATACCTCGTCGACGTCTACCTCTACAACGTCTGGGGCTTGAACTTCATCCTGGGCTTCTGCCAGGAGGTCTTCCTCCAGACACTCGTCCACATCAGACATCCTGTCATCTAACTGGATGTCTTGCATCGCGACCGCGACTTCAGCGTCCACCTGGATCTGAACTTAGGGGATCTCCTCTTGAGGCTGGGGAATCACTGCATCAGCTGAGGCCTTAGGGAAAAGATACGCCCTCATCTTCTCACTTGGAAGATAAGGGCCAGAAGTGTTCTTTTGGAAGCCCCTTACCCAGGTACGAAGCTTCTTCCTAGCTATATCCCTTGATTCCTCCGTCCTAGGGGAATCAAAGGTCTCAGTAATCAGGTTAGTGCACACAGTACATACCTGAGGGTCCCAATACCGGAGATCATCCTTGGAGACAGCGTATGCTGCGTGTCTCCTACAAAACTCATGTCCGCAGAGGTTCTTGCTGCGGACGTTGCAGAAAGCACTTCCCCACTTCGGAGTGTCCTTCTGTAAAGAGAAGAAATTTCCATGAGTATCAAGTGAACTATGTATCACTGGATATGCATAGTATAGCATAACAATTCAGAAAGGAAAGACACACACTTGTGTTTCCCTCACAACCCATTGCTGCAGCCTTCCAGATAATAAAATCAAATGGTTAATCTCTTCTAGAGTAACCAATGCAAAGTTTCCAGAGGAAACAGGTGGAGCTCACACCTAAGCACTGATTTCAAAAACCTGGATAATAGACAGGAAAGAACTCACTTTCCTATCTGTAGGGCAACAGCAAAGGACTGTGCAAGAAAACACAAAAGTGTTAGAACACACAGTGCTGTACCAAAACCCTTACCCATAGTTTTCTTCTTACTGTATATGTTATACTGAAGAATACTAGTACAGTATAGGGGGATACGTGCCGGCCGGCACTTGCCGGCCGGCACACACCATAACTAGCTTTAAAGTATATTACTTAACAGCTATAAGGCGGCAGCACTATGGTTCAAATGCATGTGCCGACCGGCAGCAACTGCTGGCCGAGTCAATTCCACATCCTAACCTATACTAGGTCCAGATGTAGAACGACGTAAAGTACTGTAATGGCTAGGCCATTACGTAGAAAGAGGGGGAAGGGACAAGAGGGTCCTACCAACCTTGCTTTAGTGAAAGATCACCCACAGCCAAGAAACTTATCTTAGCCTAAGGGAGATCTAAGGGGGAAGGCCAGCAATACTTGCCAGCTCCCAGAGCACCAAAGCAAGGAAGGTGTTGCTACTCCCAGGGAAAGAAACTTATCCTCCTCCGAGAACAGCAACAAGGACTAGTCTGGTAGATCACAAAAGAAGGAATCATATCCACAGAAACCTTCGGTAGTTACCTAAGGAGGCTAAGCCCCCTTTGTCTGTGTCAGGCCAGCGAGGGAGACACTGCCCCAAGCCAGACAAACACAGACTCAGACTAAAAAACTCTGTTGTTCTGTCCCTCTTTGAACCATACTACAGGAACAGGAAGGTACAGTAACACCCCAGTATAGTTTTATCGAAAATAAATTCGGAAAAAACCACTTAGGAATAAGCCCAAGGCTTAAACAGAGGGAAAGGGATTGCATACCTTCTCCGAAGAAAAGAAAGCAACCGGGGAGTATGATAAAGTATACTAAGGCTCCATAAGCAACTTAGCCTAGGCACCAAGAGAATCGATTACCTAAATCACCGAAACTCACTCGTATACTATCTTGGAAATATTCCACACAGTCTTAAATGTATAAAACATAGCCTAAAGCTTGAATAAAATTTTTATTACACTCGGAAAAACCAAAATCATGCATGAAGTACTAGGACCAAAGTACTAGGCTACATGGCCTAGCGTAGGCCAGAATGGCGAATACTTCGCCAAAATAATACTAAGCACGAAAGGAAATCCTATGTAATGCTAAATAGCTAAAATTTATTAAAGCAAAACAACCAGGAATGTCGCTCTGACTAACTAAACTTATACCTAGCGAGCGACAGCGTCCAGGACGCCTCTGGTAGGCTACGGCTCTTGTATCAAAGATTAATCCTATTAATCACTCAAAATTTACCAAGAGCCTACATTTATACATAAAAGACATTATACTCAACTTATCAGAGGCCGACGAAGACGGAGAAGCCATGAAAAGTAGAATAAATCCAAGATTTGCGAGAAACACAGGAAAAAACACCGAGTTGTTAAGCTACGCAAAAAGGAAAACAGATGGCGCCAGGATTGGCGCCAGGCACGCATACGAATCGGAGGATAGGGAAGCCTTGGGAGCGGCTCCCCTTTTTCTTTCCCGAATTCGTTTCTTGCCAATCGCCTCCTACGAGACGAAATCTCTGTCCAGGATGCAGATTGCCATGTGGCGTGTCAAGAATACGTCCTGTGATATGTCGCGATATCCCTTTTACGAGGGATACTCGCTCCAGGAGTTAGAATTCTGGTACTTTAAGGTAAATTCTCTGGGAATATCGCCGTAGTTTTAATATACCCTAGGAAGCTACCCTATAGGAACTTCCATCAGGACGACATGGCTTGAGCCCAAATATATATATATATATATATATATATATATATATATATATATATATATATATATATATATATATATATATATATATATATATATATACAGTATAATATATATATATATATATATATATATATATATATATATATATATATATATATATATATATATATATATATATATATATATATATATATATATATATATATATATATACAGAGAGAGAGAGAGAGAGAGAGAGAGAGAGAGAGAGAGAGAGAGAGAGATAAAAGATATCGAGAAACTTTTTTACACCGATTACTGTTCCTGTCAAGCGAATGGTGCAAATATTTTGGCCCTTCATAGTTTTAAACCCATTAAGGGTAATTGCATTCATACAAAAAACAAAGTTCCAGATAACAATAATCGATTGGGGGTAGCCAGTTTTACTTTGGATGTTCAAATGGCCAGAAATCCATTAAATAAAATCATATTAAAGGACCTAAATTGTAGAAAATCTCGAACATATGAGTATTGTCCCTAAAAATATTTCAAACAGGTTGCGGGAAGAGAGAGAGAGAGAGAGAGAGAGAGAGAGAGAGAGAGAGAGAGAGAGAGAGAGAGAGAGAGAGAGAGAAGAATTTATGAAGATTACGGATCTTTCATGAAAAAGCAGCGAGTTTATACATTCCAAATACTACAGCATATATAAATTATATATATATATATATATATATATATATATATATATATATATATATATATATATATATATATATATATATATATATATATATATATATATATATATATATATATATATGTATATAAAGCCAGATTCTAAGATATTTCTTGCTAATAAGTTACTGATGAACCAATTTCTTTGCATATGCTAAAAAGAGTATAACTTTTATCTGCAACATGAACTAACATTGCGTTGTTATCTTGAGCTTATTTTACACTTTTCTTATGCTGTTTAATCCTCTCTTCAAAACCATCTTTTTGATCAATATGATATTTTTCACATGAAATAAAATGGATATAATATATGCAACCTTTGGCTCTTTCAGGAAAATTCTTTATTAAAGCGGCTTTCATTGTATTACTGCTCTTAAATCTACATTAACATTGTTATGAGAATTTCAATGTTAATGTAGCATTTTCGTCTTTTTTCGTAGATTTTCTTAAAATGACTTGAAATTTGAGACTAGTAGCCTTTTTAAAGTAAAAAAAAAAGGTTCGTTTTAAGAGTATCACTTCCAACTTAAGTTCCAAGACTTCACAATTCGGTCTTGAAGAATAAAAGTTCCCATTTGAGAAGATGGTGTTTTTGTTACTCTCTGGACGGAGTTGAGACGTTATTCCATCACATTGACGTTCGACAGCCTCTTCAGGGCAACAATTCAAAAACTAAATATGACCCTTATTATTGAATTAATTAATCTGATATATCCTATATATGTAAATGTCCTTTCAGTTTAAATATGTCTGTGTTTTCACTTATATTAAATGTTAATTTTCTTGGATGATTTTGCTTATTTTACTAGTGTTTCTTGAGACGAAATAAAAATTGTGTGACGGTAATCCTCGATCCTTCGATATATTTCGTGGGATATATTACTTTATAATGCTGCTGGTTAGATATCATAAAGAGAAAAGTATATAGATGGACGGAAAACGTAAGGAAGAAATGGAGACAGAGGAGTGATGTACGGTCTAATTTTCAAAGTATAAATATAGATAGAATAATTTAGGTCTTTATTAGCCAGTATCAGTGACTCATGTGCAGTAGTGTTCTGAAATTAACATTTCCATTCAATGTTGAATTTTTTTTTCCAAATAATCTTGAACGTCCTTTGTCTGTCTGTCGACTGTCTGTCTGTCTGGGTATCTCTCTCTGCGTCACACTGAGGGACCTGGGGGAACCCAAACATAGAATAAGGCAATAAAGTAAGGCTCTCTCTCTCTCTCTCTCTCTCTCTCTCTCTCTCTCTCTCTCTCTCTCTCTCTCTCTCTCTCTCATCATAACTATTCCCATGCTAAAACTGTCGCTTCTCCAACAGAGAAGAAATATTTTTTCTATTTCAAAATACTTTTCATAATATCTTTTACCTTTCATTTTATGCAGCGCAAATATCATAATGAAAACTTTCAGAATATTTTGAAGCTTATGGAGTTCAAGGAAATTCTTCACTAAATCTTAAAGAAAAATTTAACCTCCTATTTTCAAAATGGTGGACGGCCTTTAACAGTAATATCCTTAATTCCAGTGATTGAGTTCACACACCACACACACACACACATACATATATATATATATATATATATATATATATATATATATATATATATATATATATATATATATATATATATATATATATATATATATATACACACACACACATATATATATATATGTATATATATATATATATATATATATATATATATATATATATATATATATATATATATATATAAATGCATATGTATATTTATATATATATATATATATATATATATATATATATATATATATATATATATATATATATATAAATGCATATATATATATATATATATATATATATATATATATATATATATATATATATATATATATGTATATGTATATATATATATATATATATATATATATATATATATATATATATATATATATATATATATATATACATATACATATATATATATATATATATATATATATAATATATATATATATATATATATATATATATATATATATATATATATAATCACATTCACGTACATTCCTGTATACATTTGCGTTTGTGTATTTATCTACATGACAAAAATGTACGTGCGGAAAAAAAAAGAGATTTATGTTACTGCATCTGACAATAATGTGTTATTAGCCAATGTGGTTTAATACATTAAGCCACTTACATATTGATCATGGGGCTTCCCCTATTAATAATGCAGTTGAGGCTGTCAATAATTCTTCGAAATCTCTATTGCCGTTTAAGATTAGTTTATGGAGGAATTAGTTGCTGGAGAATTGGTTTCCTTTTCGAGTTGTTATGTATAATTAAAAAAGAATAATAGGAGACTTGAACTTATAAATGAGTTGTTGCTAACAAAGATGAAACCTATATAGCAAAATCTAAATCTCACTTTCTCTATTTTTAATACATACATATACCAGGGAACTTCCTAAAATTTTGGGGGGTAGCCGACATCAAACAAATGAAACAAAAAGGGGACCTCTCATCTCTACGTTCCTCCCAGCCTGACAAGGGACTCAACCGAGTTCGGCTGGTACTGCTAGGGTGCCACAGCCAACCCTACCCCAATATCCACAAGAGATGAAGCTTCATAACGCTGAATCCCCTACTGCTGCTACCTCCGCGGTAATCTAGGGCACTGGAGGAAGCAGCAGGGCTTAACAGAACTGCGTCACAATCGCTCGCCATTTATTCCTATTTCTAGCACGCTCTCTTGCCTCTCTGACATCTATGCTCCTATCACCCAGAGCTCTCTTCACTCCATCCATCCACCCAAACCTTGGCCTTCCTCTTGTACATCTCCCATCGACTCTTGCATTCATCACCTTCTTTAGCAGACAGCCCGTTTCCATTCTCCCAACATGGCCAAACCACCTCAACACATTCGTATCCACTCTAGCTGCTAACTCATTTCTAATACCCGTTCTCACCCTCACCACTTCGTTCGTAACCCTATCTACTCGAGATACACCAGCCATAATCTTTAGACATTTTATCTCATACACATTCAATTTCTGTCTCTCCATCACTTTCATTCCCCACAACTCTGATCCATACATCACAGTTGGTACAATCATGTTCTCATATAGAACTCTCTTTACATTCATGCCCAACCCTCTATTTTTTACTACTCCCTTAACTGCCCCAAACACTTTGCACCCTTCATTCACTCTCTAATGTACATCTGCTCCCACTTCACCATTTGCTGCAACAACAGACCCCAAGTACTTGAAAAGATCCACCTCCTCAAGTAACTCTCCCTTCAACATGACATTCAAGCTTGAACCACCTTCCCTTCTCGTTCATCTCATAACCTTACTCTTACCCACATTAACTCTGAACTTCCTTCTCTCAGACACCCTTCCAAATTCTGTCACTAATCGGCCAAGCTTCTCTTCCGTGTTTGCAACCAGTACAGTATCATCCACAAAAAACAACTGATTTACCTCCTATTCATGGTCATTCTCGTCTACCAGTTTCAATCCTCGTCCAAGTACTCGAGCATACACCTCTCTCACCACTCCATCAACATACAAGTTAAACAACCACGGCAACATCACACATCCCTGTCTCAGCCCCACTCTCACCGGAAACCAATCGCTCACTTCATTTCCTATCCTAATACATGCTTTACTCCCTTTTCACTGCTTGCAACAACCTTCCACTAACTCCATATAACCTCATCACATTCTACATTGCTTCCCTATCAACTCTATCATATGCTTTCTCCAGATCCATAAACGCAACATACAACTCCTTACCTTTTGCTAAATATTTCTCGCATATCTGCCTAACTGTAAAAATGTGATTCATACAACCCCTACCTCTTCTAAAATCACCCTGTACTTCTAAGTTTGCATTCTCTGTTTTATCCTTAATCCTAATAATCAGTACTCTACCATGCACTTTTCTAACTACACTCAACAAACTAATAGCACTTGAATTACAGCACTTATGCACATCTCCCTTACCCTTATATAGCGGTACAAGACATGCTCAAACCCAATCTACTGGTACCATTGACAACACAAAACACATATTAAACAGTCTCACCAACCATTCAAGTACAGTCACACACCCTTCCTTCAACATCTCAGCTCTCACACCATCCATACCAGATTTTTTTCCTACTCTCGTTTCATCTAGTGCTATCCTCACTTATTCTCTTGTAATCTCTCTCTCATTCTCATCTCCCATCACCGGCACCTCAACACCTGCAACAGCAATTATATCTGCCTCCCTATTATCCTCAACATTCAGTAAACTTTCAAAATATTCCGCCCACCTTTTCCTTGCTCCTTCTCCTTTTAATAACCTTCCCTTTCATCTTTCACTGTCTCTTCAATTCTATAGACAGCCTTCCTTACTCTCTTCACTTTTTTCCAAAACTTCTTATTCTCTTCATATGAATGACCCAATCCCTGACCCCACCTCAGGTCAGCTGCCCTCTTTGCCTCACTTACCTTGCGTTTACTTCCACATTTTTCTCTCTATATTTTTCATACTTCTCTACACTATTACTCGGCAGCCATTCTTCAAAAACCCTCTTTTTTTCTTCCACTTTTACCTTTACTCCTTCATTCCACCATTCACTGCCCTTCCTCATGCTGCCTCCAACAACCTTCTTGCCACACACATCACTCGCAATCCCAACAAAATTTTCTTTTACTAACTTTCACTCCTCTAAATTACCAGTTTCTCTTACTTTCACTTCGTCATATGCCATTTTCAACCTTTCTTGATATTTACTTTTTACCCCTGGTTTTATTACCTCTTCAACCCTCAGTAGCTCCCTTTTACCTCAACCTACCTTATTCACCCACTCTTTTGCTACAACTAATTTTCCTTCCCCCCAAAAAAAGATCAGACATAACGTTAGCCATACCCCTAAACACGTGCACGTCTTTCAATCTTCCAAATATTTTTTTAGTTATCAACACATAATCCATTAATGCCCTTTCTACTATTCTTCCATTTGCCACTCTTACTCATGTATACTTGTTTTTATCTTTCTTTTCGAAAAAGCTAGAACTTATCACCATCTCTTGCTCAACATATATCTACCAGTCTCTCACCAGTCTCGTTTTCACCTGGTACGCCATACTTACCAATGACACCTTCTAACTCTCCAGCGCCCACTCTAGCATTTAAGTCACCCATGACAACTACATAATTCCTTCTACCTAGTCCTTCGACACACCTAGTTAATTCATTCCAGAACTCATTCCGCTCTTCTTCACTTTTCTCACAACCTGGCTCTTATGCACTGACAAAAGCCTAACATTCCCTACCCAACCTAACCCTTACCCACATTAACCTAGATGACATCTCCTTCCATTCCACTACTTTACCTGTCATCCATTCACTCAGCAATAAAGCCACACCCTCTCTTGCTCTTCCCCTTTCAATCCCAGACACTCTACCAGACATTTCACCAAACATCACTTTACGCTTCCCTTTTATCTGTCTCACACAAGGCCAATATATCCATCCTTCTATTCCTAAACATACTTCCAATTTCACATCTTCTACCGCTATCGGACTACAATCACGCACATTCAAACACCCCAAAACTAGAGTGTGGGGAGCAGCCACTCTCCTCACAGCTCCACCTCTTTGCTGATGTCTCACAGGATTGTAAATTCAGGAGAGGGAGTTCCCAGACCCCTCGTCCCGTCCCTTTTAGTTACCTCTTACGACATTCAAGGATAACGTTGGTGCTATTCTAATTGTTTTTATGCCCCCGTGACCACAGGGGACATAAAATAATCTTTACATATACAGCAGATTAAATAAACAATAAGTTACAACGACCCACATGCTTATCAGTTCAAATATGCTATATTGGGATTATTTAATAATCCCTCATTATCCCTTTTTCATTTAGAGTAAATATTTTGTTAGAAAAACTTTAATATACATCATTCGAAATAAATTTATAACAGGTAATTTAGGATATTTCATTTTTTTAATTGAAGCAGCGATTAATACTTGGAATGTTTTCAACAAATATCGAGTATATATACACTGATAGATATTACTATATAATAATAATAATAATAATAATAATAATAATAATAATAATAATAATAATAATAATAATAATAATAATAATAATAATAATAATAATAATGATAATAGTAATAACAATAATAATAATAGTAATAATAATAATAATAATAATAATAATAATAATAATAATAATAATAATAATAATTGATTTTAAAGACTATCTCTAAACTCAAATAATTTAAAGAACACCACCTTACGTTGCAATGGTTATTACGAATAAGATAAAATGTAAATTAACACACATACAGTATATATATATATATATATATATATATATATATATATATATATATATATATATATATATATATATATATATATATATATATATATATATATATAGTATATATTATGTTTTCGTGTTCTAGCATATGAATTATGTACTTTATATTATCAGCATTTGAAAATCAAATTAAATAATCATCCAAATTCTAGTTTCTCTTTTTTCTTACTGTTCCAATGCTTCTTAGAAATCGGGTCTTTGGCCAAACATTTCAAAAAAAGATTTAGGGTTTTATCACAATTTCTATCCACGACGAAATCACTGAGGCATGAAACCCTGAACGAATTTTAAACCGTTTTTCTTTTTTTTCTTTTGAGAGAAATAGCCAA
>NC_090731.1:36166031-36168531 GCF_036898095.1 Palaemon carinicauda | reverse complement strand
CTATTAGAATTAACTACATGCCTAGTCCTACGTACAATATGGTACAGTTTCGGTAAATATGAATGTAAAGGATGGTTAGAATTATGAAAATCTTTTGGAAGCTGCATAAGAAATCTAACTGAACTACAGTGCCAGAGATTAATATCTAGATCAGGATAAAGAATAAAGAAGATCAGACAGGAGAACAATAATGGAAACAAGGTAAAATGGAAGAATAATAACAAAAACCAAATCATCAAAGAATATCATAAAGATTTTCTCAATAAGTCAATGCTTTTGTGAATTTCAAGGAAAACCGACCAAGAGGAAAAACTCTTATAGAACCGCATACATATTTGAGTCACTCACCCCGAGATGGCATTATTTTCTATGCTCGACTGAATGGATAGTGATATAACATACAATGAATGAGTCATGAAAAGAAACAAACTATTAAAACCAACATATTTCTTCCTAATATGATTTTAATTTGAAAAAAAAAAGAAATAAAAAAAATAATACCATTACTGTTAAAACATCAATAGTACAGTTTTAAAGAAAATAAATTACACGATACCGGATTGATGTTTGAATACGATATATCGACGAAATATGAAATGTAAATCATTACTTCTTGTGTTTTTTTTCTATATACAGAAGAGATGTATATTTTATCAACACAACAGAAAAATATATAATTCTTAAGGTAAGTGACCTTAATCTTATACTGTATAAAAACATAATTTTTGGGCAAAAAAATATTAGTTATATAGGGAGAGAACCATCAGATAGAAAAACAAGATTAATAGCTGTAATGTATTACACATCTATAACAAGAGCGTTAAACAATTTTCAAAGTTAAAGAAAACTTTATTTTTCTTTCCAGGAATTATCCCAGATTAAAAAAAAAAAAAAAAAAAAAAAAAAAAAAAAAAAAAAAAAAAAATCATATATTCAGAATCCCTTTGCAAGAGAAATGTATCTTGAAACTACTCGAGGGTAATTGTGCGAGAAAATTAAAGTTTTAATTCCTTCAAGTGAAAAGATTAAAGAAACGATCAAGTGAATGCAATGATTTGTTCACTCTCCGTTTGCTTAACACGTAATTGGTTAAACAAACAGGATTTTTTTTATTATATTTTTGTATTTTTATTTTCATTTTATTTTTTTTTTTTTTTTGGTAATCGCGCACGCGCATTTTAATCTGGCATAATTAGCTGTTAGAATGATACCACAGAATTTTGAAGCTACAGACCTAACGATAATCAACATTCTATCCTTTTTCTTGGCTATGGAAATATGTAATTGTATCCGGGAAGATTCACAAAGATTTTAAGTTTCATCGGAAATTATCCGTAAAAATATATTGTTCACTGCCGTATTTCAGTAAAATACAGGCGACCGTAATTTTATTCTATTTTGTTATTATCTTTTACGGGTTGGTGGCCGTAATATCCCTCATTTACGTTAATATATCCGTTTTTAAAACGGTAAAAATCTTGGAATCAATGTTGTTCGGCATATACCCAATTAACGCATTATTCTCAGTATATGTCAAATAAAATATTCAAATCCTCGATGAATGAATAAGAAAACAGTTACCAACCTCATTAGGTTACTGACAAACACAGCTAGTATTCAATAACCTTTTAATACCCTGTTTTTCATCCAACTATTTGGCATTTTCTTATTTCATTAGCGAAACAAAATCCTTATTGTAAACATTTCTTATTGACTAAGTTTCTACTCAAAGAGTTAATGAAAAGACGATGTCTTTAGACTCTGCTGCAATTACTCAACCATTCCTTCTTTCCTTTTGTAATTCATTTACATATTTCAGTAATGTTTAATTATACAATTCCTTTACGTAAATTTAGGGTATAATTATCATCAGAACACTCATGAAAAATACTCTTCTACAATTGGTTGGATGTTAAGAGAAAGTCTATGATATTCCTTTGAAATGCATCTAAAAATATTCCATTGAATGTTGTGGTCACCTTTGGTTCGATCACCATAAATCATTTTGGCAGTATACAAAATTAGGTTTAGTTATTAATCATCAAGAACATTTCTTTCATTTTTTTTTTTTTTTTTTTTTTTTTTTTAAGGATGAGAGTTAATTTCCAAACGAGCTAAGGGAATGGTATATTATAGACATTAATGCATTTACTTGATACATTTTATGAAATATGAGGACGAATTCAAAGACAGGTTAGACCTTATAGCTTCTCTATACATACAATGGAATGACTATAATGGTTCTTACACAATATCTTTGACCCAAAGTTAAAGGCGTAAACAATTTATTGACTAAAAGAAACCCTAATGAAAATAATAATAATAATTATTATTATTATTAAATGCTAAGCTACAACCCTAGTTGGAAAAGCAGGATGCTATAAGCCCAGGGGCCCCAACAGGGAAAATAGCCCAGTGAGGAAAGGAAATAAGGAAATAAGGAGATAAGGAAAAATAGAACATTTTAGGAATAGTAACAATATTAAAATAAATATTTCCT
>NC_090731.1:36151031-36158531 GCF_036898095.1 Palaemon carinicauda | reverse complement strand
GCCTCTGTACCATGGTCTTTCACTGTCTTGGATCAAAATTCTCTCGCTTGAGGGTACAATCAGGCACTATTCTATCTGATTTCTCTTTCTCTTGTTTTGTTAAAACTTTTATAGTTTATATAGGAAATATTTATTTCAATATCGTTACTCGTCTTAGAATATTTAATTTTTCCTTCTTTCCTTTCCTCTCTGGGCTATTTTCCCTGTTGGGGCCCTGGGCTTCTAGCATTCTGCTTTTCCAGGTAGGATTGTAGTTTAGCAAGTAATAATAATAATAATAATAACAATAATAATAATAATAATAATAATAATAATAATAATAATAATAATAATAATAATAATAATAATAATAATAATAATAAGGGGTAATGACCGTAATAACACTTCTTTACATCATTGAAACAATGAATGCCTGGCAATATTTATTTGATGTTTTTTAACGCTTTTTACTGCAAATCCTTAACATTTTGAATACCATAATACCATCATTATAAGAACAAAATTTTTTGTTTTATATATATTAAAGTGAAGGAATTATTCAAGCCAGAAACCTGTTTTTGAACAGGTACAAGTCTCCTCGCTCCACCAAAGCTGACCGGCGTCAATGACCTTAGATGCCAGGATGTCAGAAAACCTTAAATCAATCAATCAATCTAAAAAAAAAAAAAAACTGATGTCTACTACTTTCTTAATCAAACAATTTTGATATACCAAGACAAGGAAGGATCTGCGCTCATTTGAATATAAAGGAAGCATTTCATTGCTTAGCAGTAGAGTTCCAATTTCCTTCATGAGGTGTTAAAATATAATTTCATGGTTGATATCAATAGATATTAGGCTAAAATTACATTTTATCTGAATACCCATAAGACTGATTATAAGAAATGTCATATAATAGGTGAAAGGTTGAATCTGGTACGATACTGGTATCTTAGCGTTTTCTCAATTTGTGGCAAATGTCTGTAATCTTTAAGTATTCGTTTCTATAATTTTCTTATAGATAAGGAAAAATACATCAGAACAATCCTTGTCGCTTTACATATAAGAGAATAGAAGTGTGTGATAAAATGGTGAAAAATATTAGTAACTTTTCTCTACTGTGATTCAGTTGCACTCAGTATTTTTATAGCTAAGTGTAGAACTTCTTACAGAGTAATTCTTAACATTATATTTTCAACATTTATCTTTTTATGAATCTATTCAAAACTCGCTTATCATCAAGACTGTAAGTGAAGCCGGTGAATCAAAAAGTAACTTATATATTGGAAGAAAGCAATATATTGTTATATCTTTTATTCCTATTAAACAAGCCTTCCTTCACATCGTTCTTTCTAAAAGCATTTCTTATCAACTTACAAAGGAGCAAATATATAATTATTAATACGGATGAGGATAACAGAGAAATGTAGCGTCAGATTACTCATTATTGACAAACATTTAAAATGAAAATGGTATAAAACACCCAAGGCGCTGTTTTACTCCTAAAAGTGATATATATATATATATATATATATATATATATATATATATATATATATATATATATATATATATATATATATATGTATATATATATATATATATATATATATATATATATATATATATATATATTTACATATATAAATATGTATATATATATATATATATATATATATATATATATATATATATATATGTATATATATATATATATATATATATATATATATATATATATACATATATATATATATACATATATATATATATATATATATATATATATATATATATATATATACATATATATATATATATATATATATATATATATATATATATATATATATATATGTAAATATATATATATATATATATATATATATATATATATATATATATATATATATATAATGTATATATATATAAATATATATATATATATATATATATATATATATATATATATATATATATATATATATATATATATATATATATAATATATATATATATATATATATATATATATATATATATATATATATATATATATATATATATATATATATATATTCATGTCTTGTCAATTTGTTTACGCCGTGAAGGTTTTTTTTCTGCTTGGCTCCAATAGCAGCAATACTTTAAGTTTCGGAACGATTTATTTTGCAATAAATGTCCCCATTGGTTTAAAACAAAAAAAAATAGTATTACAAACTTGAATAAACATACAGGTTAGAAAGATATTAATGCATTTATAAAAGGAGAGAGCAAATATGACTGAGAAAAAAGTTAGATTATGTAAATCAAAGGAAAATAAAGCAGTTAATTCAATGATGTTCTTAAGAGTTAATAAAACGGATGATATAGACAGAGGGGAAGAATAACGGATAATATAGAAGAGAAGAGAAGAATAGAAGATAATATATAAATACGAGAAGATGTTAGGTAAATAATATTTGAATCATGTAATTAAACTGGTTAGTGGAAAAGATTTAGATATAATTTGAATTTTTCACAAAGGTTAAAGGGG
This sequence comes from Palaemon carinicauda, assembly GCF_036898095.1. Taxonomy (NCBI): domain Eukaryota; kingdom Metazoa; phylum Arthropoda; class Malacostraca; order Decapoda; family Palaemonidae; genus Palaemon; species Palaemon carinicauda. The sequence continues at coordinate 36,156,016 of NC_090731.1, read as the reverse complement.
GAGGGGTGAGCTTAGGGAGAGCTTGCATTGGATCTCAAAGGAAAGCGGAGGAATTATCGGTAAACTACCAATGCAAAATACTTTCTTGTGGTACTAGACGAATTATTTTTATTGATATTGAATACCTTAAACTCTAATGTTTGTTCTCAACGACCTTACCAATAATAAAATTATCTATTAAAATCTCAAATTTTGATTTTCAAAACATTATTAGTTAAAGTTTTCAGTTTTTCCTTCATTGTTTTTCATTTTCATTGCCATCCTCAATCTCACCAATACTGTACAGCATTAGTGCTTCTCCACTATCCCAAAACTTTACTTCGTTTATATACATACACTTGTATATGAATTACTTCATTAAAAATCTGTCACAGTTGACTTAGTAAAAGCCATGGTATCCAATTTGACTTTCTGTGCCAAACTTAAACCAAAATATTCGATAAACTCTGTGATTTGTGGAAAATATATTCCGTTGTGAGGTTGACAGCGAGGAGAATTATAAGCCTCCTAGCTAGTGCAGTGGCAAGTGTTCGCCTACCATTTGCATGGCAGCAGATCGATCCCATTCCGGGACCATAAGTGTAAAGGTGCGTCCGCAAGGTCGAACAGTGTCTGTCGGACAAAACTGTTACCATATATAAAATGAAAGAGAATGACGTCATAGGCCTTAAAATGAGGGAAATTGATATGTTAACAAACAGTGGTACCAGATGGAGTTGACTACCAGAATTTCTACTCCTTTTACCAGACAAAGACCGGAAGAAATCTCCGAAGCTGATGTCTGCTGGCATCTCTGTGTCATAATCTGTACTCGAGAATCAAGTAGTTATCAGCTTCAAGTACGGAGCATCAAAACCATAGTACACCATGAAATAAAAGCACAATCCAATAAATTAAATTATGCAGCATGATTATTCCTGATCTTTTGAGGACAATGGATTGGTATATGCAAAGTCAAGTTGAAAAGATAGGCCATTCATCCATTTAGAAGTAAACTCAAATTGTTTATGAATCGGATATTAAAAACTATATACTGATGGGCCCAAACGCTTTATACATCTTATCAGACAACTTCAAACCTTTTATAACAAAGCAGGACACATGTATGAGAGGAAGCGTTTTTCCAGAAGCACGTATGGAGGCATTACAGAATTACATATGCAAGACTTGAAATAATCTATCAGTGAACTGAGGAGGTTATTGTTATTAACGTTCAGTGTATAGCTACTGTATATTGTTCCAAGAAATAACTAATGTTTGAGACTAGTTATTCTTCTGATTATGGTCATACTTCGGATCATGTGTTAACCAAGTCCAGATTGTTTCAATGCTAGAGATAAAATGTTTCCCCTGTTATCGGAGAGAGAGAGAGAGAGAGAGAGAGAGAGAGAGAGAGAGAGAGAGAGAGAGAGAGAGAGACTGCGTATTTTGTTAACGATCAAACACTTCTTCGAGCAAATGAGAGACTTCGGTGTCAATAATTGAAACAGATTCTGTTATGTTATGCTTGTATATTGAAACGCCATATTTAGTTATGCAAATGTCTTCTGTACCAACCTCAGACTTTTTTTATTTCTCTAATGTAGCTCTTCCTTGTAATGACCCATTATGGATTCCATATTCCTTTCGACTTGTAAACCAGTTACAGACATTTCGCTTCTCGGAAGTTCTGACGTTATTTTTTTTTTTTTTCTGCTACAAGTTTACTTTTGTCTTTGTAAACATTTCCTTTGATGTTTTACAAGAATAGGCTTTGTCAATACTGTTTGATTAGCAACTGAGCTTCTTCAATCTCGCAGTAAGCCCTATTCCGTAACTGGATTACAAATAGTCATGTTTACAGGGAAGATGATACCTAATATTCTAAAAGTTAAAGTTAATCCGGTAAACAAGTAGAACTCCATCCATAGTCTGAAGCTCTGAATCTACGAACACAGGCACTGTCCAACACACCACTTGGTGCTCGTTATTGACATCATTAAAGCTACTTGGGAAATGTTAACTGGTAATAATTTTACTCGACGGACAACGTTCAACCTTAGCGATTTGCTGGGGAAGCTACTACTGTGGTTAAGCTTCTCAGTGAGAGGTTGATCTTGACCGGGTGACGTTCTGGTGAGTATCTATACTGATGAAACTGGTACTGAAACCAGACATATTTACCTTAACCTTAAATAATGATAATGATAACGGCTATAAAAAAACATGCAGATGTCATTACATTAAAAAGATATGAAGATAAATTTAGAATTTCCCCCATATAATAAAGAGCAATTTGCCGGTTATATACAGTATATATATACATACACACACACACACACATATATATATATATATATATATATATATATATATATATATATATATATATTTATATATATATATAACTTCATTTATAAATATATATATATATATATATATATATATATATATATATATATATATATATATATATATATATATATATATATATATATATATATATACACACACACATATATATATATGTATATATATATATATATATATATATATATATATATATATATATATATATATATATAATACTGAATATTTTTATATTATATATATGTATATATGTATATAAATATATGTATACATATATAAGTTTTTATAGTACATATTTACATTATATGCACACACACACACACACACACACACACACACATATATATATATATATATATATATATATATATATATATATATATATATATATATATATATATATATATATATATATCTTTCCGGTAATGTACAGCAGTGTCATCACACGTATAACTAATCAGTCTTTCCCATCCTTCGGATAATGGGTAAATGAAGTAGTTGTACCAACCGTGTGTCACACGATTGTACATAGTAACGACGTTTCATTTTGTGTATATATTATGCTTGTATCTTCGCTCTTCCCTCGCACTGACAAGGACCTGAAATAACATGTCTGTTTTTCTCACCATTAACTGTTGACCGGTGCGGTGTCGGTTGAACAGGAAATTTCCTGTTATGTCTTTTATGCCTTTTTTGCATGGAGTTTATGTATATAAAAGCTATTGTTCTGTAATAAAGTGACTCAGTTGTTTTCATCCTGCCTTTGAGTCACAACCTTCTCTCGGCCCGTCACATTGGTGACCCTGGAGCGACTCGCTCTTCCCGCCTTTCCTTCCCCCCTTGCCTTTCACCTTTACTATGACTCCCTCAAAACATACCTTCTGCAGCAGTACTCGCCTCGCCAGCCGCCCGTATAGCAAAGCTTTTTCAGCTCTCCCAACAACTGTTGGTGGACCAAAGGGCTTCGCTCACCCTCAGGGAAATGACCAGTATCACTCGCCTGCAACCTGCCACAGATGGCTCTTCTTGTAAGGTGAACCTACTTCGTTTCATTTGGGTATGCCGTTTACCCGAACCTGTACGCACTGCCATACCCGATGTCCATAGTTTTCCCATAAAGGACTTGATGATAAGAGCGGACGCCCTTATGAACAGCCACTCTATGATCTTCAAAACCTCCATCAACACTCCACTCTTGACGAAGAGGACACCTATTCAACTTCAACCGAAGCTGACGTGAATGCCGTAGGACACACACACCTATGAGTGCTGTAGGGTACACACGCCTATGAATGCCGTAGGACACGCATATGAATGCCGTAAGACACACACGCCCATGAATGCCGTAGGACACACACCTATGAATGCCGTAGGACACAGACGCCTACCCCGTGACGAGCCGGAAGAGCAACAAAGCAACCCATCATCCACCACTCGCTCGCGCCCCAACCAACGACTTCTACAGCCACTCACTTCCGTTAATCGGCTCAGTTTTTGCTACTACCACTCCAGATTCAGGGTACCCTATTTAACATGTACAGTATGTCATATTTAGGGGGAGAACCATGTACCAACCGTGTGTCACACGGTCATACATAGTAACGATATTTCATTTTGTGTATATATATTATGCTTGCATCTTTGCTCTCCCCTCGCACTGACAATGACCTGAAATAACACGTCTGTTTTTCTCACCGTTAACTGTTAACCGGTGCGGTGTCGGTTGAACAGGAAATTTCCTGTTGTCTTTGCACGGAGTTTATGTATATAAAAGCGAGTGTTCTGTAATAAAGTGACTCAGTTGCTTTCATCTTGCCTGTGTGTCACAACCTTCTCTTAGCCCGTCACATAATTACTGCCTAGTGAAAGAGGATGTAGTTAGGAAAGGGGGAGTGGGGGCGAAGTATTGAATCTTTATGTGTGTGTTGGTGTGTGTGCATATCCATAGGAATATTTAGCCGTCACTTTTCACGGGTTGCGTACAATAGTAGATAATAACGTTCAACTTACTAAGACCACGTCATATTTAGTAATAGTTTCCATGATTAAAAAATAGCTATTTATTTCCTAGCCAATAAAACCATCATTACCCGGCCACTAAAATTTCAAAGACCAAATGTGATATGAATAAACATTCCTTTGAAAGTGGAAAGTAATACATTGACCTTACAACATGCATTTGCATTTTCAGACAACTTAACTATAGAAGAATCTTACTTGTCACATTCAAGAAGACGAGCAAGGACTCCATTTAACGAAGATATAATAAACAACAGAAAAACAATGCATTGCGACTGGAACTATTATCTTACTGGTTTTATGTTGAACCGGCTGACTTAAGTCTCCTTTTTATGATTTACATATAAAAGATCTATTTTAATGTTGTTACCACTCTTAAAATGTTTTATTTTTATTGTTAATTACTTCTCTTGTAGTTTATTTATTCCCTTTCCTCATTTGGCTATTTTTTCTTGTTGGAGCCCTTAGATAAAGCATCATGCTTTTCAAAATAGAGTTGCAACTTCCCTAATAATAATAATAATAATAATAATAATAATAATAATAATAATAATAATAATAATAATAATAATAATAATAATAATATCAAGTACTGTATATCATGAATAGATAATTCC
>NC_090731.1:36143531-36146031 GCF_036898095.1 Palaemon carinicauda | reverse complement strand
CACAATTAAGAGGTGAAAGTGGTACCCCTGTCAGAGGTAATATGCTCAGGGATACCAAATCTTGCAATCCTTACTGAGAGTAAGGCAGATGTACTTGAGGCGGACGTTGCAGTTTCCATGGGAATGGCTTCAGGTCAACGAGTGGAGTGGTCGATGACGGTTAACAAGTAACGATATCCTTGTGATGTGGGTAGGGAGCCTACAACGTCGACGTGAATGTGGGTGAAATGACGCTGAGGTTAAGGAAAGGTGCCCACTCCTGAATCCGTGTGTTAATGTACTTTGGAAGTTTGGCAAGAAGTACAGGTGCGGACCAAATACTTAGCATCCTTAGAAATGACGTGCCAAATTGACATTGTTTCCAGGAGCTTTGCAGTAGAACGGCATTGGGGATGTGAAAGTCCGTGAATGAAATCAAACACCTGTCGGCGCATGGGAGCAGAAATCCAAGGTCGCGGTCTACCAGTGCTGACGTCACAGTGGAGGGTGGTGCTGGAGTCATCGAGGGGGATGTCTTGCCAACGGAAGGATGTGCAGGATGTCCTACATGCTTGATACTCTTGATCATGTCGTTGGGCTTCAGCCAAGGCGTTGTAATCCAATCCCAGTTGAACGGCAGCCAACGTGGTTCTTGACAAGGCATCGGCAACGGGATATATTTTCCTAGGGACGTGTTGAAGGGTGCAATTGTATTCAGCCACGGTAGAGAGATATTGGCGTTGATGGGCAGACCAGGCATCAGACTGTTGAGTGAAGGCGTGCACCAGAGGCATATGGTCTGTGTGAATGACGAAGGCGTACCTTCTAAGAAATGGCGAAAGTGACGGACAGCCAAGCGCACCACCAGCAATTCACGATCGAAGGTAGAATAACACGATTTTGCCTTGGATAGTTTTCTGCTGAAGAAGGCCAATGGGAGGGGCGAGGCGAGCCGTTGACCACATGTTCAAGTACTGCACCAATAGCGACGTCACTGGCATCAGTGGAGAGAAGTCGAGGGGCATGTGGGATAGGGAAAAATGAGAGCTGCAACAGTTGATAGGGCCTTTTTTGCATTGCAGAAAGCCGCTTCTTGCAGGGGACCCCACTTCAGGTCTTTTGGCTTGCCCTTGAGGGAGGCTAGAGGGGAGCAAGAGTAGCGGCAATGGCTGGCAGAAAATGGTGATAATAGTTGATTATACCCAAGAATTCCTGCAGAGCTTTGATGGTCGAGGTCGTGGTGAAGTTCTGAATGTGTTTGTGTGTGTGTGTGTGTGTGTATGTATCATAATGATATGTAGTGCTACCAAAAGTGCAGATATAACAATGTAACAAAATAAAAGATATTCACCTGCGTGCACTGTTGTTTCATAAGCATAAACCGTTGAATTCAATTGAAGAGAATAACTCGTGGTTCAGAAGACGCAGGATTCTTTTTGATTTAATATAGTTTTGAGACAATAAGACATATATTGTTATGAACGGTACATAACACAATTCTACTGTAAACCAAAGGTTTATTCTGTATGTTTACATAATCAGCTACTCGTATCTCGAATACAAAGATCAGAGTTACAGTTCCAACTGATCCAAGGAATGAAATTGTTTTCGTTTGGACGTGAACAATTTTGAAATTTTCCACTTGAAATTTCACTTCGCCTTTATTTGTGATTCTCAAGAGATTTGTGAATTGAAATGAGGTCGCAGCCTTGAAATCATATTTCCTCCAAAGAAAAAAGGGTCACTGATAATACTTGACGAAAAATTGCTGACACAACAAAACAAAGTGAAGAATGAAGCTGAGTTCTCTCTCTCTCTCTCTCTCTCTCCTCTCTCTCTCTCTCTCTCTCTCTCTCTCTCTCTCTCTCTCTCTCTCTCTCTCTCTGTATATATATATATATATAAATATATATATATATATATATATATATATATATATATATATATATATATATATATATATATATATATATGTGTGTGTGTGTGTGTGTGTGTGTGTGTTTGTGCGTGTGTGTGTGTGTGTGTTTGTGCGTGTGTGTGAGTGTGTGTGTGCGCGTGTTTGTGTTGGGAAGGGGGGGCAGCTCTGTAAGTGTCGAGCTTGACTCATTGGTTGGTTAATATATTCTCTTTTGATAATAATAATAATAATAATAATAATAATAATAATAATAATAATAATAATAATAATAATAATAATAATGTGCATGCACGTGCCTGTTATTGTAAGAATCCAGAGAGAGAGAGAGAGAGAGAGAGAGAGAGAGAGAGAGAGAGAGAGAGAGAGAGAGAGAGAGAGAGAGAGAGAGAGAGAGAGAGAGAGAGAGAGAGAGAGAGTAAAAAATAAATCAGCCTTTTTCGAGCTATATTTTGTCTAAAAGGAAAACCTGGTTAAAAGACAATATACTTTATTTTTTACGATTAATATTGAGTCAGTTATTGAAAAATTTTCAGAATTTGTCAATTCTTCCATTTACATTTGTAAACATGGAAATATTCCATTCCTCAGACTCAATTTGTTAAC
>NC_090731.1:36126031-36136031 GCF_036898095.1 Palaemon carinicauda | reverse complement strand
TCGCCTTGACAGGGGATATCCGTTTCTTCCCTGAAGCCTCATAATGTCTTCTGGTTCCCTTCAAAAGTCTAACTTGATTTTTGACACCGAATCTTTTCCCTCATCACTAAGGAGAGAAAATTATGAGATGTAGGTTCCGGGTTTTCTGTGATGAAGCGAAGACAGTCGACTTCTGTACTCGCTGAGACAGGGATGGATCCGGTAGCAGTAAGAATTTTAGTCGTAGTTCCAATGAGAGAGGGAACCACACGCTATTTGGCCACTTGTGGGCCACTATTGCCGCCTTCCCTTTGAAGGATCTCAGTTTGTCGAGGACCTTCAAAAGGAGGTTGTGCGGAGGGAACAGATAAATACTGGACCATCTGTTTCAGTCTAGGGCCATAGCGTCCACTGCCTCCGCTAGCGGATCCTCGTATGGGGACACATAACAATCTATTTTCTTGTTGTCTTTTGTCGCAAAGAGGTCTATCTGCAGCTCTGGGACTTGACTCGAGATGAAGGAGAACGATCCTGTGTCTAGGGACCATTTAGACTCTGTTGGTGTAAACCTGGATAGAGCGTCCGCTGTCACATTGCGGAACCCTTGAATGTGAGCTGCTGACAGGTACCCTTTCTTCCTTTCTGCCAAACGGAATATGGCCAACATCACTTGGTTGATTTGAGGTGACCTCGACCCCTATCGATTCAGGCATCTCACTATCAACTCGCTGTCTAAAACCAGTCTTATGTGGGTAGAGTGGCGAGAAGATACTTTCTTTAGTATCAGAAGTATTGCCATGGCTTCTAGAAAGTTGATGTGAAATGACTTGAAAAGATTGGACCAAGCTCCTTGGACTCTCTTCGGATGAGAGTGACCTCCCCAGCCTTCCTTTGAAGCGTTTGTGTGGATAGTTACTGACGGGGGAGGAGGTTGAAGAAGTATTGATTTCTTCAATTGCTTTGCATTGGACCACGGCTTGAGAAGCGTTTGCAGTCGAGTCGGTAGTGGTCTTATTAGATCTCTTCCCGCGTTTTATGCGTATTTTCTCCAGACTCCTGTTGCATCCTAGCACTGGATCTGTTATTGAAGCAAACTGTAGAGAGACCAGCACTCTCCTGTTCGAGTCTTGATATCCGTTTGGATTTCAATAGTTTCTTGACAGATCCTGCTATTTCTTTCCTCTTCTTCCAGGAATGGAAAGTCGATGTGACATAAATTCCAGTGGATTCCCAACCACTGAAATTTTTGAGCTGGAGAAAGTAGAGACTTTTTGATGTTGATCTTGAATCCCAGATGTTCCAGGAACTGGATCATTATCTAAGAAGCTTAAATGTATTCTGTCCTGGATGCTGCCCACACCAGCCAATCGTCCAAGTAGGCTACTACTTGGACCCCCTTTAGGCGTAATTGATGGACCGCTGCATTCGTGGACTTCGTGAAAATCCTTGGGGCTATGTTTAGCCCAAAAGGCATGGCTCTGAACGTGTAAATTTTGCTATGTAACTTGAAGCCTAGGTAGGAGGAGAGGTGACGAGTAATTGGAACGTACCAATAAGCGTCAGACAAGTGTATAGAGACAGTATATGCCCTTTTGGGCAGTAGGGTAATTTTGTGTTGTAGTGTGAGCATTCTGAACTTGTAGTTCACTATGAACTTGTTGAGTGGCGACAAGTCTAGAATGACTGAGTTTTTCTGAGTCCTTGTTTGGAACACAAAAAAGCCTCCCTTGGAATTTGATGGACTTAACTTTCCGGATTACTCTTTTGTCTAAGAGGTCTCGGACATATTCTTCCAGAACAGGGGTTGAGTATTGGGAGAATTGAGGAAATTGAGGTGGAGGACTGCTCCAGCTCCAATCTAGTCCATTCTTTATTAGGCTGTAGGCCCAGGGATCGAAGGTCAAGCGATCCGTAAATAGCTCTTGTCTCCCTCCTACTGGAAGCATCTCACTTCTGCTGTTGTGGACCTGAGGCCTTGCCTCCTTGACCGCATCCTCCCCTGGATCCCCTTCCCCTTGAATGGCGTCTAGAAGAACCTCTGGCTGTTCCTCTAGCCTTTGAATGAAAGGAAGAAGTCTGCCTTTCGAAGGCTGGGTTAAAAACTGGCGACTGAGTCGCCACTTGTTGAGGTTGTGCCACTATATTAGGCACCGTGGTCACAGGAAGTTGTTGTTGTTGTTGCTGTCGGTAGGGTTTAGCCAGCCGAGAGGATGGCCTAGAACTTTTTGTCTTCTTCTTAGGTTGGAGACCCTCATCCAGAGAAGACTTTCTCTTAAGATCTAAGCCCCACTTTTTGAGAAGGTTCCTATTCTCTTTGGCGGCCTTGTCTACTACCTCTTTAACCACTTTGATGGGAAGGAGGTCTTTACCCCAAATACGAGAGGAGATCAGTTTCCTTGGTTCGTACCTCACCGCAGCCGAGGCGAACACGAACTCTCTACAGGCTATCCTAGCTTTAATAAAGCTATAGAGATCCTTCGTAACTGTGGCCAGATGAGTTTTGGCCACTACCATGAACAATTCCTGGTTCTTTGGGTCACTAGCCAACGTTTCTAATGTCGTTTGCAACGACATCGATGCCGCAAGTCTTTCCTTCGTCTCTTGCTCTCTGCGCAAGAGAACCTCCAACAGTTTTGGAAGTTCCTCACCAAACTGACGTTCAGCAATATCAGCTTCCAGCTTCCCGACTGAGAAGGTAAGGAGTAAGTCTTTCCAGTCATCTTGGTCCAAGGGCAAGGTCAGAGATAACGGCTCGCACTCCTCTAAGGAGGGGCATGATTTCCCTGCCTCCACCGTCTTTATGGCTGCCTTATATCCCTTTTCCATGAAGGGAAAGGCTCTGGTAGGAGGGGCCACAAAGGAGGGAAGCTTCTTACTCAAGGCTGGCACCTTTGAGTTCGTGAAGCCCCTCTCTTTCATCGAGCTTGCTAGTAATGCCTGAGCTTTACTATGGTAAAAAACTATGACCTCCTTCAGCTCCGTCTCCTCCTTTGAGGCTGGCTCCTTCCTAAGACGGACATAGGAGTCCGGGTAAGAATCTTTGTTGGGCCAAAATTCCACCTTTTCCAGGGGAATTGCTCCCAACTTTTCTGATATCACAATCTTCCTGGTTGTCATTGTCATGTGTTCGGCATACCTCCAAGGATTGGTATCCAAGCACAAGGGAAGATCCTTCACGTTGAGTCGCTTCTGAGGCCCACGTGATGCTGCAAGTCTACGTATCTCCAGTTTCATTGCAGCTTCCTTCTCATCATTCTTCTTTTGAATTTGTTGGATCATTTCAACAATAGAAGAAAGAGTCCTTCCCAGTTCATCTGAGATAGCACACAATGTAGAGGGAACAGATTCTGGGTCCGGAACCGATGTAACCGACACCTCGTTGATTTCTTCCTCTTCTACTTAAGGAGCCTGGGGCAGCTCCTCCTCCTGACATTCTCCTAAAAGGTCCTTTTCTGTAGAATTCGACACCTCTGACATCTTATCGTCCAATTGGATGTCTTGAAGGGTGGCCGAGACTTCAGAATCTACCGGATTCTGTGCATTGGTATCTCCACCTGAGGCTGAGGAATGACTGCATCAGCTGATGCTTTAGGGAAAAGGTAGGCCCTCATCTTCTCATTTGGAAGGTAGGGGCCTGAGGTGTTTTTCTGAAAACCCCTCACCTAGGTTCATAACTTTTCCCTGGCAGCATCCCTTGACTCCGTCGACTTAGGGTTGTCAAAAGCCTAGGTAATCAGGTTAGAACATACTGTACAAACCTGAGGTTCCCAATACCAGAGATCACCTCTGGAGGCTGTGCATGCTGCGTGCCTCCTGCATAACTGATGTCCACAGAAGTTTTTACTGCGGACATTACAGAAGACACTCCCGCACTTCGGATGGTCCTTCTGTAAAGAGAAGAAAAATCCATGAGTATCAAGTGAAGGTTTTTCATTTATATTATAACATGTAGCTTGCACAGTAAAGCTATAAAAGAAAGAAGGAAAGACACATACTTGTATTTCCTGTCCAGCCAATTGCTGTAACCTCCCAATATATTAAAACTAAGGTTAATTCTATTCTAGAATACTTTATGTAATTTCCTAAACGGAAATTTAAGGTGTAGTTCACACCTTGAAATAAAGTTTTAAAATACGGGATAGAATTAATACAGAAAGAACTCACTTTTTACATATTGTACGGTCTCAATAAAAGGCTGTACAAGATAACATTAAGTATGTTGGAAGAACTTTCAGTATTACCACAAGTTCTGCACTATAGTTTTAGCAATGCAGTGTGTATACACTACAAAAATAGAAAAAAAGTAACTGCTGTACATCGAATGCTGTTATGCCGGCCGGCATTTACCTCTGTATAGTTCAAAGAAATACTACCTTTAACTAATAGGCGGCAGGTCACTGGTTTGCAAATGTGTGCCGGCCAGCAGCTGAAAACACTAACAACCCCCTCCTGCTGGCCACTAATCGTAGTGGCCAGCAGATTTCGGGATGTGTTCCCACTGCTGGCAGGCAAAGGTAGCAATACCCAGGCCTGACAGCATTGGCTAAGAACCAGAGAACCTGCACCTGCCTGGCTGCCGGCTTAACAGCCGGCAGCCAGGCTAGGGGCACAACACACTAGTTAGAGATACAGTATGGATGTAAGGTTATAAGGCGGCATTGCCATACGACCTTCCATCCAGAAAGAGTGAACATATTGAAGGGGAGAATGTAGCATTCAGGCTTCCAAGGAATCCATAACCTGCCGTACTCTACCGGCGGACGTGGAAGGGAGACCAAGGGAGGTCTGGGGTTCACTCTGCAAAAGAAAGGGTCTCTGCTGGCCGACACGTAATTGCCGGCCGGCAGAGAGCTGACCCGGTCCTCCATCCTAACCTACACTAGGTACGGAAGTAGGACTGCGGTCAAAGATGCAATGGCTAGGCCATCAATAAGAAAGAAAAAGGGGGGGGGGGATAAGGGTCCTATAAACTTCGTTCTGGCAAGAGACACACTCAGCAGTTAAGGAAGCTCATCCTAACCTAGAGTTGTCTATTAGGGAGGAAGACTGGCAATACTTGCTATCCTCCTCCCAACCAGAACAAAGTTAGGTGAATTTATTTCGTCAGGCAACGGAGAAAACTTATTCTCCAGCCCGAGAAAAACAACACAGGACAGTCTGTTAGACCACTAGAGAAAGGAATCATCTCGTACAGAATCCTTCAAACGTGGACTAGGGAAGTAAAGCTTCCTGTGTCCGCACCCAACCTAGCAAAGGAAACTCATTTTCTATGCTAAGAAGAAGCAGACCACAGACTAGGAACGCTGATGTTCTGTCCCAACCCAAAAAACCAGTCACTCTGGTTATCAGGTCAGGACAGACATATCCTAATAGAGTTATACCTGAATATTATTCAGAGAGAACCACTAGGATTAAGCCTAAGGCTTATTCAGAGGGAGAGAGGGATTGAACTTAGTCTCCGGAGGAGAAAAGAATAATCGGGGATGTGCGAAAGTATACTACAGTACCATAGGCTACTAGCCTAGGTGCGGTTAGAATCCTTACCTAAATCACCGAAACTCTCTCGTATACAATCTTGGAAAGAAAATTCAACAATATCTTACATGTATAAAATATTTGCCTATAGCTTCAATAACATAACCCTCGGAAAAACTTATATCATGCATGAAAGTACTAGGCCCAGACGCCTAGGCTACTAAGCCTCGCGAAGGGCCAGATCGGTTACCTTAATCGCCGAACTAAAAACTAACAGCATCATATAAGCATTCCTGGAGGAGCTAAATAGCTAAATTATTAAAGCATAAAAAACCGGGAACATCGCTCTAGCTAACTAAATGACCCATAAGAGCGAGCGATAGCATCCAGGATGCCTTCGGTAGGCAACAGCTCTTGTTTACGTTAATATCACTTTTGATTCAATTCAAAATGACAAGAGCTTACATTTATACAAAGTAAAGATAATACTCAACTTTCCAGAGGCAGAAAAGGGTGGAGAAGGCATCATAATGTTGAATTATATCCAAAATAACGAGAGAACACAAGGGAAACCACCGATTAGTAGAGCTACATGAAAAGTAATAAAGAGGGGGCTACTGGCTTCATCAGATACACACTGGAAACGGGATAGGAGAGATTCCTTATGAACAGCTCTCTTTACATTCTCGTTTCAGATTTTTGTCACTGTTACCCCTCGAAGTGTTAATACTGTTCGGAGTGAAGATAGCTATGTGACGTGTCAAGAACACGTCCTCTGATATTATGCGATATCCCTGTTAGATTTATTTAGGGATATTCGCTCCAAGAGTTAGAATTCTGGATACCTTAAGGTAAAATTCTCTGAGAATATCACTGTAGTCAAATATACCCTAGAAAGCTACATTTCAGGAACTTCCATCAGGACGACATGGCTACCTCACCCAAAAATAGATTTTTCGCTTCACTCAAAATCTATTTTATATATATATATATATATATATATATATATATATATATATATATATATATATATATATATATATGTGTATATATATATATATATATATATATATATATATATATATATATATATATATATATATATATATATATATATATATATATATATATATTATATATATATATACATATATATATATTATTATTATTACTATCCAAGCTACAACCCTAGTTGGAAAAGCAGGATGCTATAAGCCCAGGGGCTCCAACAGGGAAAAATAGCCCAGTGAGGAAAGGAAATAAGGAAATAAATAAATGAAGAGAATAAATTAACAATAAATCATTCTAAAATAAGAAACAACGTCAAAACAGACATGTCATATAATAAACTATCAACAACATCAAAAACAAATATGTCATAAATAAACTATAAAAAGACTATGTCCGCCTGGTCAACAAAAAAGCATTTGCTCCAACTTTGAACTTTTGAAGTTCTACTGATTCAACCACCCGATTAGGAAGATCATTCCACAACTTGGTCACAGCTGGAATAAAACTTCTAGAGTACTGCGTAGTATTGAGCCTCGTGATAGAGAAGGCCTGGCTATTAGAATTAACTGCCTGCCTAGTATTACGAACAGGATAGAATTGTCCAGGGAGATCTGAATGTAAAGGATGGTCAGAGTTGTGAAAAATCTTATGCAACATGCATAATGAACTAATTGAACGACGGTGCCAGAGATTAATATCTAGATCAGGAATAAGAAATTTAATAGACCGTAAGTTTCTGTCCAACAAATTAAGATGAGAATCAGCAGCTGAAGACCAGACAGGAGAACAATACTCAAAACAAGGTAGAATGAAAGAATTAAAACACTTCTTCAGAATAGATTGATCACCAAAAATCTTGAAAGACTTTCTCAATAAGCCTATTTTTTGTGAAATTGAAGAAGACACAGACCTTATGTTTCTCAAAAGTAAATTTACTGTCGAGAATCACACCTAAAATTTTGAAAGAGTCATACATATTTAAAGAAACATTATCAATACTAAGATCCGGAAGTTGAGGAACCACCGTCCTTGACCTACTTACAATCATACTTTGAGTTTTGTTAGGATTCAACTTCATACCCCATAATTTGCACCATGCACTAATTCTAGCTAAATCTCTATTAAGGGATTCACCAACCCCAGATCTACATTCAGGGGATGGAATTGATGCAAAGAGAGTAGCATCATCTGCATATGCAACAAGCTTGTTTTCTAGACCAAACCACATGTCATGTGTATATAGTATAAAAAGTAATGGGCCAAGAACACTACCCTGTGGAACACCGGATATCAAATTCCTATAATCACTATGGTGCCCATCAACAACAACTCTTTGAGATCTATTACTTAAAAAATCAATAATAATGCTAAGAAACGACCCACCCACTCCCAACTGTTTCAGTTTGAAAACAAGGGCCTCATGATTCACACGGTCAAAGGCAGCACTAAAATCAAGGCCAATCATACGAACTTCCCGACCACAATCAAGGGATTTCTGTACAGCATTGGAGATTGTAAGAAGGGCATCACATGCTCCAAGGCCTTTACGAAAACCAAATTGCAAACTAGGGAGTAGATGATTACCTTCAGCAAACCTATTAAGACGTTTTGCCAGAAGACGTTCAAAAACTTTAGATAATATGGGAGTTATGAAAATTGGGCGGTAATCAGTGGGACTTGAGCTACCACAAACACATTTATATAGAGGAGTAACATTACCAATTCTCCAACTAGTGCTAAAAGCTCCTCTTCTTGCTAACTTGCGCAAAATAACAGATAACTTTGGAGCTAAGAAATCTGCTGTCTTTATAAAAAACAAAGGAAAAATACCATTTGGGTCTACACCTCCCTAAGCATCAAGGTCCATCAACAAAGCTTTAATCTCACGAGATCGAAAAGCTAAACTAGTTAGTTTAGCCTCAGGAAAACAGGAATGAGGAAGTTCAAGTTTTTCCTTACTCTGTTTACTGTCAAAAACATCAGCCAAAAGGGTTGCCTTTTCCTTTGGACAGTGAGTGACTGAGCCATCTGGTTTAAATAAAGGAGGAACTGTTGCATCTACACCAAAGAGTGCAGATTTAAGGGTAGACCACCATTTATGTTCCTGAGTTGTACCAGAAAGTGTTTCTTTTATGGTTAAATTGTACTCCTTTTCAGTTGAGGCATAAACTCTCTGAGCAAAAGCTCGAAGCTGAGTATAGTTGTTCCAGGTCAAATCTGATCTGTTACCCTTCCAAAGTTGATAGGCCTCCTGCTTCTCCAAAAAAGCACATCTACAATCATCATTGAACCACGGTTTGTCCTTCACTCGGTACCTTAGCACACGAGAAGGGATACGCCTATCAATTATGTTGACTAGATTCTCATTCAAAGGGACAACAGGATCTACACTATTATATAATTGTGACCAATTCAAGCACAAAAGATCATGTAAAATCCCATTCCAGTCTGCTTGGGATTTCATATAAATTTTACAAGAATATGATATATCAGGGACAGGCTGCTCAGTCTTCACTAATAATGAAATCAAGGCATGATCAGATGTCCCGACTGGAGAACCAACCTTACCAGTTATAACGCCAGGGGAGTCAGTGTATACGAGGTCCAAGCAATTACCAGACCTGTGAGTAGCTTCATTAATGATTTCCTCACAGCCTGATTCAGAGGCAAAGTCTAAAGCGCTTAAGCCATGGCGATCGGTAGGAGAGATAGAACTTAACCACTCCCTATGGTGAGCATTAAAATCACCAACAAAGACAAAAGAAGCCTTTCTATCATCTTCTTGTATCTTAGCCATAATGGTAAGAAGACAATCGAAGATAGAAACATCCATGTCGGGATTCCGGTAGATCGAACATAAATAAAAGTTGTTATGCCTGCCACAAACTTTTATTACCTGAATCTCATGACATCCACATTGATAGCAGGACTTATGAGAAGCAGGGTACTCGGTCCTAATATACACCGCCATTCCCCTGGCCCTAGGGATGGCATCACGTTTCAACATTATTGGCTTCTTAAAACCAGTTATAAGGAGCTCAGATGAGTGCCTCATATTAGAAACCAAAGTTTCTGAGCACAAAAGAATATCATACTGTCTGGACGCAACTGTAAGGTCTTGGATATATATGAACTTTTTTGCGAGTGTGAGATAGATAATCAATGTCGATGTACTCAAATGAGCTTTAACAATTGAACTTTTAGAATTGTGAGTGAAATATTTTTTTGAAATAAGATTTTATTTCGGTATTAACCAGTTTCATCATCTAGTCCTTAAATCATTTTATGTATGGCCTCAAAAATGTATATCATCAAGATAACCAAAGTCATTTTATATAAGTAAGGGCATAAATGGTATCTAATTATTTTGAATAAACTTCGAAAGAATTTATTTCAAATACACCTGTAAAGATTTATCGAAAATATTTATCTTATATAGGTAAGCAAACAGTTTGGATTTATATCTAATCTAGTAAACAACTTTCCAAGTGCCACAAAGTAAATGCCACCTAAATTCATTTCATGTTGCTGTGGG
>NC_090731.1:36108531-36118531 GCF_036898095.1 Palaemon carinicauda | reverse complement strand
CCTTCTTCTATGCGCTCAAAAATGTTTCCCATCTCGAACATCTACCTTTCTACCACTCCTACTTATTTCTAATTTCTCTTTCAGGTCTAAGTCAAATCTGGCTGGCATCCATCTTCTGGTATTGAAATCTCAACTGCACACTTTATGTTATATTGCATCAGCTTTCAAATTCTTTTCTTAATTCCACGTCATGCCCTCACTTGTCTCAAGGATCTGCACAATTCCAAGTTGATCCTTGAAAAATATCTTCAGACATAAATCCAGCCACATCAGCAGCCTTGGATGTGCAATAAAGAGAACGTGTAGCATACTGGAAGGGGTGCTTGCTTAGTCTTAATAATGATGAAGGAAGAACACCGTCTTTAGCATTCCTCTTAATGGGGACTGATATGTTTTTCTTTCCTTGCTCGCATTGTTGATTGTAGATGCTGTTCCTTTTTTTTAGCTCTATCTTCAGCACCTGTAGCAATACGATATTATATACACTTAAACTAACATTTATGGATGACTACCTGTCAGAGGAAATGGAGTCTATGAATAATTGACTTCTAGTTGCAATACAGTAAAAGAGTTAATTAAACTGCTCAAAAAAATTTTTTGTATTGATTGAATGTTATTGGTAAATAAATACTTATTATACTAATTATATCCCAATATCTGAATAATTTAGTTTTCATAATTTTGATTGATGAGGAGATTTTGATGTGGGTTCTTTGAATGAAAATCAAAGGTCTGTGTCCTGACTTTAGAAATGTAAGGATTGCCCTTTGACCCAAGAGCACATACGGGTCAAGGGTCAAATATGATGCTACATATGACGTAAGTTTTGGCACACAGAATGGGATAAAAAAAAAAGGTCATGTAACAATGGTCACATTGCCAAGATCACTACGAAATGACATTGAAACTGAAACAAATAAGATTAGTTTACAAAGGAAGTCATTGATAAAAAAACAAAAAAAAAAATCTTCGATTTGAGATGCTTGTAAGGGAAAATGAAAACGATATTGCCATGAGAGCTGAGAAAACTTCTGCAAGAGAAGATAAACAGCTAAAACCAAAGCAAAACCCTTGCAAAGCTTAAAACACAGAGAGAGAGAGAGAGAGAGAGAGAGAGAGAGAGAGAGAGAGAGAGAGTAATTAGTACAAAATATTTTTGTCATGACTTTATAAAGCTAGTAAAAGTTATTAATTATTTCCTATAGAATATATTCTGTCCTTTCAGAAATAAATATAAAAAGTTGACATCTAAGACGACGAAAAGACATTAACTTAAAAGCCTTTTTTGGTTGGGAAAGTGTCAGAGAATTCCCCTTGTATGTCCAGATAAGAAACCACAAAGTTTGAAACTGACAATAAATCTATTTTTCATCTCGTGTAATGTTAATAATTTAGGAAATAAACGAGGGAATTACCTTTGCTGAACCTGCACACCAACTCCGAATGTTATCTAAAATCTGAAGTACGAGAATTCCCAAACAACGTCCCTTCGGAGATGAAAAAGAAATGCGTGTTGAAGATCAATGCAAAAGTAGATTGCATGGAATATCAGTGTGATGAAAGACACAAGTTGACAGACTGAAGGAAATTGGAACAGGTTTTCTCACAATTGCAATCCTTCCCTCCATGTATCTAGAAATTGCACATACGAAAAGACAAAATACCAGGTATTTTTCAGGAGAAAGTACACTGTTAAAAAATTGCATCAAAAAGTCGTTCAAATCCTGGAATTAAAGTTGCTAGGGTTTCACCGTTTTGAAAACGGATATATGGACGTCAAGGGGTGATATTACGGGCACACATTCGTAAAACATAATAACAAAGTTAAGTAAAATTACGGTCGCCTGTATCTTACTGAAATACGGCTGAGAACAATATATTTTTACGGATAATTCCAGATTAAAATTACGGGTAGCAACTGAATGATCTAGTATAGTCATGTCTGCAAAGAGAAAGTTACAAATAACTGTTCTAAAAGGAAAAATGAAGAAGAATGGTAGTTTATATTATGAGTAGAACATGCTTCTGCCGTAGGGAACAGGAAATGATCTCTGGGAAGCTTTATCTTTTCTATTTTTTAAATGTAAAGTAAGCCTCCAAAATATGTAAGTTTTCATAGTTTATATATAAAGATCTATTTTAATGATGTTACTGTTCTTAAAATAGTTTATTTTAATTGTTCATTACTTCTCTTGTAGTTTATTCATTTCCTTGTTTCCTTATCTCACTGGGGCATTTTTTCCCTGTTTGAGCCCTTGGGCTTATAGCATCCCGCTCTTCCAACTAGTGTTGTAGCTCAATTTAACTACTACTACTACTACTACTACTACTACTACTACTACTACTACTACTACTACTAAGAATAATAATAATAATGATAATAATAATGATAATGATAATAATAATGTTAGCAGATTTCAATTCCGTTTAAATAAGAGTATGCCAATTAGGTCTTAGAGATAAGATAAGGGTAATTTACATTCTTTAGAACGTAATGACTTGAATGACTATTCTATTACGAAATTCATGCTAAAGTAGTTCAATCTAATCAAATATGTTTGCCCAGTAATGACGCATTCTTGGGATACAGTCGAGCAAACAGTATTATCGAACATTTCCCAATTCAAAGTGATTTTATTGAAGATATCTTTGGTATTGATGAAATGTTTAACGAATTATATAAATAAGATAATTCCCTAAGGAGATAAAACTGGATGTCCTGCAAGGCTTAAGCATAAAACTTAAACCTAATAATAGAAACCTTTGAAAAAGTTTTTTTTTTTTTTTTTTTTTTTATTAACCAGTAACTAACACAGATTTATATATTCAAACACGCTATTTTTAGATTCTAATTTTCAAATATTGAAAAGAGCTTTATTAAGGGATTGAAGATTTATCCGATTCCTTTGATCCCCTGTCACTCTTTCACACTTTCCGCTATTACGATGATTCCGGATGAGTCTGTTGATTTCAATCTCTTTCCCCTGATGCTCTTCCATATGGTTAAAGGTTACATTGAATCTCTGTTACCATGTGAAGAAGGGAAGGCAAAGGAAGGCAAATATGATGAAGGGTTTAGATGGTGTTACTCTAGACTAATAAGTGCTTTTCCATTTTACGAGAGAGAGAGAGAGAGAGAGAGAGAGAGAGAGAGAGAGAGAGAGAGAGAGAGAGAGCTAAAAGGGAATATCTGTAAGATGGAGGCGGGAGATTTGGTCCTTGCGCTGCGTGGAAAAGAAGTAGAATCTTTACTGTAATGCATTTGAAATAAACGATAATCATACAGTAAAAACGTACAAAAACCCCCAAGTATATTTAACTTTGAAAAATAAACATTAATTTCTGTCGTAACTGTAATAAAAAAAATGGAATCTGTATTAAAACACTAATTATTGCAATCAATCCAATTTCTTACCAGTGAATTCATGTAGAACTAGGGAAAATAGATGAAAAAGAATCACCTTTTTGAGGTATCCATAAATTGTAAGAGACTGAATGAGTTTGATGATTCTTTTAGAACACTACGTTGAATTATCTAATAAATCAACAATCAATCGAAAGCCCCATTTAAAGGTTTACAGGCTGCTCATGCTTGTCAGAGGCAAGGGACAGTAACATTGCCCTTTCGAGTAGGACAATGCCTTAGAGACTGACCATATACACATATGATCAGCGCCTAAGCCCCTCTCCACCCAACTAGGACTAAGAAGGGCCTAGCAATGGCTGCTGTTGACTCAGCAGATAGACCTATAGGCTTCCTCAAACCCCCAATTCTTTGCTCACAAGAATGGGGAGGTTGCAGAGACTAACGAAACTAACTAGTTTGAGCTGGACTCGAACTCACGTCTGGCGTTCACCATTCAGTGAAGTTACCACTTCGTCCACCACAAAGAGCAGGAGCCCACAGTGGTTTGGGTAGCTAAAAAGCGAACCAATTTTCTTAGTCATAGTGATGTTGTATGTACATCACTGTTTATGAAAACTGAAGTCTGCCAGGGATCTGGTGGTGGGTGTGGCCCTCTGCGGCATGAAAGTGATATGGAAAAAGTGACCTAGATCAGCTGGAAAGTGAACCACTTGATAATGGTGTTGAAATGTCCCTTATACCATCAGGAACTGAGAATGGGTATTGACAGACTTTTTGTGTGGTGGCGTGACCCTGACAGACTTACGTAACTGCCACGTCAAAATTGACCTAGATCAGCTGAAAAGTGAACCGAATGAAACTTGTTTTAAAATTATCAGTACCACTCCAGGTATAGTGAATGACCACCGACAGACAGTTTCTGTGGTGGGGTACCCCTGAAAGACATGCCCAAATGACCAGACCCCATAAGTGACCTAGATCAGCTGAAAAGCGAACCAAATGAAACTTGTTGTAAAATTATCATTACCACTCCAGGTATAATGAATGACCATGACAGTTTCTGTGGTGGGGTACCCCTGACAGACATGCCCAAATGACCAGACCCCGTAATTAATTCCTTCAGGACCAAGATGTAATGATGCTTTGTAACACTGGTCACTACATCCAAGTCCAGAAGGGGTTAAGGTAGATTAGCTTGTAAGCGAAACAGATGAAATAGAATGAAATGAACATATAAAATTATCATGTATATTCATCACTGGCCAATGTTGAAGTGAACATTGTTTCCCATAGAACATCTATATCCCTGACAATATAATGCATAAAAAATATTGAAGAAGTAAATATAAATAAAATTAGAATTATGTTTTCTCAAAGACACCAAATTAAATAACGCCATCTTGATGATAAGTGCCTATCATCAAACAGTTACAATGGATTAAGTACATTTCCTTTAACATATATCTAATATTTAATATCTAATATCGTACATGCATTATAGAATTGATCAGACTGAATGAAAATATAATTCATAATAATTCCTTTCACATCATTGTGGATGCTGAGAAATAATAGTAAAAAAAAGAGGGATAAATCCGGGTGGCCATATATATTACATCGTTAAATGTTTTGTGCACATACTATAACCTTGCATTAAATGTATTGTGTCAATGGAGGACCAACTATTAAATATACTAATCCATCTCTTCAGTATCAGAATCTGAGTCCTCACTCCATGGCTCATCCTCACACTGGTCATAGTCACTCAGTTCATCAAGGTTATCTGTTTATCTGTTTCCATCACTGTTTCCTCTGATTGACTAAGAATTTCCTGATCTTTGCCACTGTCATTAGCAAATTAAGAATCAGGAACGGCTCATCCGTCAAACCAGGTTAGCTGCAACAAGTCACCATCTACTGCCAACTTCACGTCCAGCAAAAGTTCTCAGCTCCAGTACGGCCATGGCTCTCTGGGTCATGGTCATGGACCATCTTCGTCTGGCATTTTCAGAATTTCTGAAGGCTACAATCCCTTTCATACTGGACGCTGCATCCTGATTTACTGTGTTCAAGTGAGAGATCAACTGCCGACCTGGAGTAGTTGTTCTTTGTTCGCCGTATTGAAAAAGCCCCCTTCTGAAGTATTTCTCTTGAGTTGAGGGTGGGAAGATGTCAGCTTTTGTAGAAACAGTGTTCCCCATCTGGCGTAATTTGGACGATTTAAAGAGAAGACATCCAGTATGACTGGGAAAACATCTATGTATCCATCTACATCATTTGTTTTAACGCAACGTTGTAGCTCACGGTGTACCCTGTTTACCAGGAATACATATGTTCCTCAGAACTGAGCCATTGGGCCAATGGTTCCCTCCATGACAGAATAGAAGAATTCTTCATATTTCAGAAGGTGCTGCATAACAACTGGATCAGAGAGATGGTCTTCAACTTGATTTCCTGGAATCGTCATCATCACAACTTGAAATGCTTGATACTCCTCCTCTGCAAGGTCTTGCACGAAACGGTCATACAGCTTCTGTTCCATTACATTAGCCAGAAGTTCATGAATTCTTATACAACGATTATAGAACTTCCCCTTCATGAAGCCCATCATTGAACCCTCTGCCAAGACTTCTGGTTCAGTTAGGATAAATTCTATTCCACTTTCGTTGATCATAGTTCCGATTGCACCATAAAATGCTGGCTCAATGTGAAAATTGCCTAACATGATCAGTAACGTGTCAAAGAGAGGGGACTTGTGAGCTTGGATGGAATAAGCTTTGAGGGCAACAGCCAGATCATAAGTCACGACTGCATAACTTTGTCTGGTTTCCTTTGCAACATTAAGAGTACGAATCATAGTCTCTCTCACAACTACATTATCTGTAGGAGATTTTGGAATTGGGTCCATATAGCAGATTCGTTGCAGTGGGAGCATGTCCTTCACAAAATTGCTGATGAATCTTGCATAAAGTGGAGTGTCACCTTTTCTTGTTGCAAAAACCAGTACAAATCCAATGTTTTCAGCTGTACCCCTGGTCTTTGATGGAGTTGTAGAGATGAGGCGCTACCACTGCCTTGACTCGTGACTGTTGCGGCTGTACTGATGAAGAGGGCTGCCAACAAGGATTTCCTAAGTGGAGGAATTTTCTGCTCATTTCCCACAAATGTTCTTCTATTTTTTCCATCACGGAACTGAAAGGAAGAGTTACTAAATTGCCCCTTGTCTTGCTCAACTGTGTTTTGATATGTGTGACCAACAGTGGAATGAAGTGTTGCTTTTCCATCAAGTGTCTCCACATTTGCATCATTGTTGTTCCATACACAGGCTGTTGCTCTATCTGCGAGTAAATAAATACCATCAGGTGCAACATGACTACCTGATGAAACTGAATAGGCGAATTCAGTTTCAAGACCTTTAGCGTCACATTAACTAATGCTATGACCTGCACGATTTAAAATCTGCAATGTTAACTTCGATCCTGTCAGTGAAGCTACACCCAGTCCCATTGCAGTGTGTTGCCATGGCTTAACTGTACCATGCGTAGCATTGAACACAGCATCAGATGCCATCGATGTGGCCCTTCGGTCAATTGCCCCATTTTGAGGCCCTTGTAAGTTTGGTGTAAGGACACCTAAGAGGCTTCTAAAAACAGCTCCAGTTGGTTTGGTATATCCGGTGTACTTTCTTTCAAATTTTGCACTGTGGCTGGATCAGGCACTTTGAATTTGGGCAACTGCATGATCTGGGAACGAAGATGGAGGGCCGCCCATATAAGTTTTTAATTTTCCTTGTGTTCCTTTGTGTTGTCATACAGATGTACTCGTGCCTGTTCTTCAGTGGATGAAATTTCCCCTTCTATTGTCAGCAAGCTTCACTCGGACTTGATCACCAAATTTATCTTGAACTTTCCTTATCAGATTTTGTGTTGTGTATGCGTCAACATCTTGGGGATCACCTCCATTACTTGTGTATTCAGCTTTGTACTTATTCAACAATGATGTCACCATCAGAGACTTTTCATTTTGGATAATTTGTTCTGTGATGAAACCACACAGTGATTTGAATGCCCTTTTATGGATATCATGAGGTGTTGCACAACTTGTTTCTGCCACTTTTGTCTCATGCATGAAATGCCATCTGCATAACTTGTAGTATTTACCATATTTGGCAATGAGATCAATAGTGCCCATGATCAAACTTTTAAAATGGTCATTTGTGGATCTATGGGCCCGCTCCAATAGTGTATCACAGCCACCTTTTGTTGCAATTGATGTAAGCGGTTCCTCTTTTCCCCATTTCTTTTTCCTCTCCTTCCCACAGAAGATACACTCTCTCTTTAAGATGCCATGTCTCTCAGTCTTTGGCAAGACACTGTTTGACCTTGTATCTCTCTTTGATGGACCCAACTCATCTTACAGTCTCTTCACAGCAGTGTATCTTCAGTGGCAGGAGTGATGATACATTTCACCACAAAAGTCAGAGCTCATAATCCTCCTTGTGACTTCTTCATATTTGTCACTCATCAGGATGGAACAAATGGATGCTGCATTCTTCAAGGAGGGTCCTGTTCTCTCAATTCTCTTCAACAGTTTATCCTCTTCAGTTAACGTTTTGCAGATGAAACAGATGGAGGCCATCACACCATTTTCATTACGCTAGAAAAATAACATCCACAAATAACAATAATACCATTAGTGCTTCATACAATAACAAATGTTTGTTCTAACACGATCTGAAAACACCACTAAAACAATTAGAAGTTGAAATCTTCATTACCTTCCCGTTTACTCTTGGTGATGTTCATTTATTATCATCTCCAGTTTAAGATAGCTCCTCTGTGAAACTTTCCAATAGATCTTCCACCTGGAAAGGAGATTTGTCTTGGTCCATTTCTTCAGTTACTTTGAACCTGAAACAGATTTAATGTTGTAAAGCATATTGAAAGATTGATTGTCAATCACTATACCTGGAGTGGTACTGATAATTTTACAACAAGTTTCATTTGGTTCACTTTTCAGCTGATCTAGGTCACTTATGGGGTCTGGTCATTTTGGCATGTCTGTCAGGGGTACCCCACCACTGAAACTGTCTGTCAGTGGTCATTCACTATACCTGGGGTGGTACTGATGATTTTACAACAAGTTTCATTTGGTTCGCTTTTCAGCTAATCTAGGACAATTTTGACGTGGCAGTTACGTAAGTCTGTCAGGGTCACGCCACCACACAAAAAGTCTGTCTGTGCCCATTCCCAGTTTCTGAAGGTATAAGGGAAATTTCAACACCATTATCAAGTTGTTCGCTTTCCAGCTGATCTAGGTCAATTTTTCCATATCACTTTCATGTCGCTGAAGGCCACACCCACCACCAGATCCCCGGCAGACTTCAATTTCCATAAACAGTGATGTACATACAACATCACTATGACTAAGAAAATTGGTTCGCTTTTTAGCTACCCAAACCACTGCGGGCTCCCGGTCTAACAAGCCTATCGTCATGATTTTGACAACGAAAGGTCAGTTACGGTACAGATTCAGTATTTCTTGGATAAGATGATTACCCTTAATATTAATAAGTATGGATCCCTAGTGTCACTGAAAAAAGGGTTGCACTTACAAAAGCCTATTTCTCATTGTCAAGAGTGAAAGTATATATACATTTTGATCTCACAAAATGAGTAGAGTAAGTTCTTTGAAGTCTTAGAGCCTAAGGAGAATAAAGTAAATCTCTTCGATTAAATAATACTGATCTATGTAAACCAAGTTGTAATTACAAAAAAAAAAAAAAAAAAAAAAAAAAGCATTGTTTATTCAGGTGGTCTTGTAAAAGTTTTGATAAATATCGCTTGTTACGTCAAGCAGAAATGAGTAAGTAACATCACCTGGTAAAGAGTACAGGTCAACTACCCTTTAAAGAGTTATGATATTATAAGGAATGGTGCTATATATTCACAATTTTTACTAATTTCTTTTTTTCTTTTTTGAAGTTTTTCCTTTTTTTCCAAGAACAATCACGAACTATTATTCAATGATAAATCAGTCAATTCATCAAAGAAACTGAAAGAAAAATATGAACTATTACCCAGTTTTACAAAACTCTGATTTTGGCAATGGATAACAATGATGAGGGAAAATAGAATGTTTTATTTCAAATAAAAAACTTGTATGATGAACAAAGCCAGATGAAACACTCCATCAAAGAAAAATTTAGTTCCTTTCCCGAATATTTGGTGATTTTGTTATCTTTTTAATTTTACACATTAAGCATATGCCTATCAATTCTATATAGGCATAGGGAGTGGTTAAGTTCTATCTCTCCTACCGATCGCCATGGCTTAAGAGCTTTAGACTTTGCCTCTGAATCAGGCTGTGAGCAAATCATAAATGAAGCTACTCACAGGTCTGGTAATTGCTTGGACCTTGTATACACTGACTCCCCTGGCGTTATAACTGGTAAGGTTGGTTCTCCAGTTGGGACATCTGATCATGCCTTGATTTCATTATTAGTGAAGGCTGAGCAGCCTGTCCCTGATATATCATATTCTTGTAAAATTTATATGAAATCCCAAGCAGACTGGAATGGGATTTTACATGATCTTTTGTTCTTGAATTGGTCACAATTATATAATAGTGTAG
>NC_090731.1:36058531-36066031 GCF_036898095.1 Palaemon carinicauda | reverse complement strand
CACCATTTGCTGTAACAACAGACCACAAGTACTTAAACTGATCCCCCTCCTCAAGTAAATCTCCATTCAACATGACATTCAACCTTGCACCACCTTCCCTTCTCGTATATCTCATAACTTTACTTTTACCCACATTAACTCTCAACTTCCTTCTCTCACACACCCTTCCAAATTCTGTCACCAATCGGCCAAGCTTCTCTACTGCATTTGCAACCAGTACAGTTTCATCTGCAAACAACGACTGATTTACCTCCCAGTCATGCTCATTCTCGTCTACCAGTTTCAATCCTCGTCCAAGCACTCGAGCATTCACCTCTCTCACAACTCCGTCAACATACAAGTTAAACAACCAAGGTAACATCACGCATCCCTGTCTTAGCACCACTCTCACTGGAAACCAATCGCTCACTTCATTCCCTATCCTAACACATGCTTTACTACCTTTGTAGAAACTTTTCACTGTTTGCAACAACCTTCCAGTAACTCCATATAACCTCATCATATTCCACATTTGTTCCCTATCAACTCTATCATAAGCTTTCTCCAGATCCATAAACGCAACATACATCTCCTTACCGTTTGCTAAATATTTCTTGCATATCTGCCTAAGTGTAAAAACCTGATTCATACAACCCCTACCTCTTCGTGAACCACCTGTACTTCTAAGATTGCATTCTCTGTTTTATCCCTAATCCTATTAATCAGTACTCTATCATACACATTTCTAACTACACTCAACAAACTAATACCCCTGGAATTACAACACACATGCACATCTCCCTTTCCCTTATATAGTGGTATAATACACGGACAAACCAAATCTACTGGTACCATTAACAACACAAAACACATATTAAACAATCTCACCAACCATTCAAGTAGTGACATACCTTCCTTCAACATCTCAGCTCTCACACCATCCATATCAGATGCTTTTCCTATTCTTGTTTCATATAGTGCTCCCCCCACTTCCTCTCTTCTAATCTCTCTCTCATTCTCATATCCCATCACTGGCACCTCAACACCTGCAACATCAATTATATCTGTCTCCCTATTATCCTCAACATTCAGTAAACTTTCAAAATACTCCGACCACCTTTTCCTTACTACCTCTCCTTTTAACAACCTTCCATTTCTCTCTCTCTCTCTCTCTCTCTCTCTCTCTCTCTCTCTCTCTCTCTCTCTCTCTCTCTCTCTCTCTCTCTCTCTCTCTATATATATATATATATATATATATGTATATACATATATATATATATATAT
Organism: Palaemon carinicauda; assembly: GCF_036898095.1. Classification (NCBI taxonomy): domain Eukaryota; kingdom Metazoa; phylum Arthropoda; class Malacostraca; order Decapoda; family Palaemonidae; genus Palaemon; species Palaemon carinicauda. Next base: position 36,064,768 of record NC_090731.1, on the reverse strand, counting down.
ATATATATATATATATATATATATATATATATATATATATATATATATATATATATGTATATATATATATACCTATGTATGTATGTATGTATGTATGTATGTATGTATAGCCTGATGGACAGATATATAAAGGAAAATAAATAAAAATGCACAGGCATATGAATATGAATATACCTTTATAAGTGTATATGTGAAAATATAACATATATCCATATATAAGTAAATAATATATATATTAATATATATATATATATATATATATATATATATATATATATATATACATATATATATATATATATATATATATATATATATATATATATATATATATATATATATATATATATATATATATATATATATATGTATGTATATATATATATATATATATATATATATATATATATATATATATATATATATATATATATATAAATTTATATATATATATATTTATATATATATATATATATATATATATATATATATATATATATATATATATATATATATATATATATATATACATACATATATATATATATATATATATATATATATATATATATATATATATATATATATATATATATATATATATATATATATATATATATATATATATATATATATATATATATATATATATATATATATATCGAATTACATATATGTATATGTGTGAATTGGTAAGTATTTTTACCTTATGATTCACTAGATCAATTACAGATTGTTAAAAAAGCTCAGTCCATCCTTAAACCTAATTACAATATATCCGAAGTTGTGAAAGCTTTTTGAATATCCTTACACAGTCATTTAATATTTTACATTCCCTTACCAAAAGCTCTGGTATCTAGGTTTCAGCATTCAATCAGATATGTCTTACAATATCCATATAAAAAAAAAACTTAACCTATTGTAAATATTTTTTTTTCTTATGTGAAATTACCTGCTTGTGTATTGCGGACTATTTTTTTATACGATACGTAGATTAACTAAAATCTGGATTGTTACCAAAAAATTATCTTAATTAATTATGTAGTCTTTTGTCTTTTTCTTACGGTATCATGTTATTCATAATGTTTCTATTCAGATGATATACTGTGTGGATTTGAAATAGAAATAATTTATCATAATTTATCATATTTTATAATTTTTTTTTTAGTTATTTCTAAACATAGCTTCAAGGGCTATTGTGTATATATATAATATTTTTTTTTCATGATATAATTAAACATGTTTTTCCGCTAAAATTTTTTTTTTTTTTTTCATGTCAGCAACTATCCCATTTTTAATTAAAACTGCGTAGTAATGTCTGATTATGATAGCAATTAACGTTAAAGGGAACAAAACTAAATGAATTAAACAAATGCTACGGAAACTTTTCCTCTAAAACTTTGTCAAAAGTTAAAAAAATAGTTAATGAGCATATAATTACAAAGAAATATTCCTGCTGGGTGTTTATTTCAAATCTTTTATCCGTTGATAAATATTATAAAACAGAAAATATAAAAAAATAAAGAATTTTCTAAATCATCTATGAATAAACAAGAGGTGAAAACATTGTTGATAATTATTATATGTAATACAAAAAAAAAAAAATAACCCGTATTGACTGGAAGAAAAACTATGTAGTGTAACAAAGGAATTCCCTGTTAAAAGAAAATTTTATTATCTCTGATAAATGTACTATTATCAATAAGTACATTTTAGATTTCAGTGAAAGATAATAAAATAATGCAAACAATCTGATCTCAAAAGACGTACAGGAAAAAAAATCCCAAATTTCGTCAAAAGCTGTAGAGTAGTTTAGACGTAATCCTATCTGTAGCCATGGACACAAGTAAATAAATAAATAAACAAACAAAATCAAAAATATATCCTTGGCGGAGGTAATAATAATAATAATAATAATAATAATAATAATAATAATAATAATAATAATAATAATAATAATAATGACAGTTGTTAAGGTATCTTAGTTTAAAATGGTATACTGTAGTTATCGTTGTTCATCATTATGATCAATTAGGTGGACTCATATCAAAGAGGAAATAATTTTTACAGACAGGATTGGCAGCGACATTAGTTAAATACCTTTAACGAGTGTGAAACTATTTATCCTGGTGGAGAATGTCGATGTTAAAAAAGAATAATTTCTATTGACAATGTTTTACATATCGGACCATTACAGGAATATATAAAAAGTAACTTATGTAGATAACCTGGAACGACCTGAATTATTATGTTAACAATGAAAATAAATTTGGAAGGAAAGTTGCTCGAGAGAGATAAAGCACCCTGTGATTTGCATTTTCAGGCGAACCATGCTTTAATTTAAAGCGTTCCTAATGACTTTCAGGAATGTGTACCAGCAGACAAAAGTTACTTCGGAATTTTTTTTTTTTTTTCCCTACCCTGTTTCAGAATAGTAACATTGTCTTTTAACTACCAAGAACTGCGACAAAAACAGTTTCAAATTATAATAAATGGAGAGATTTTCTTGATATATGGAAACGTTTAAGCAGCCAATAAACGGATGGAGAAAGTTCGTTTGCTGTGATGCATTATACTTGAAGAAACGTATAATTCCAATATAAAGCAATAAGTCATTACGGGGTGCCCTAGTGCAGGAGCCCCTGTCTTGCTATAGGTTAGAGTTCTCTTGCTTGAGGGTACACTTGGGCATACTATTCAATCTAATTTCTCTTTCTCTTGTTTTGTTCAAGTTTTTATAGTTTATATAGGAAATATTTATTTTAATGTTGTTACTGCTCTTGGAATAATCTAATTTTCCTTGTTTCCTTTCCTCACTGGGCTATTTTCCCTGTTGGGGCCCCTGGGCTTATAGCATCCTTTTTTTCAAACCAGGGTTGTAGCTTATCATCTACTACTACTACTACTACTACTACTACTACTACTACTACTACTACTACTACTACTAATAATAATAATAATAATAATAATAATAATAATAATAATAATAATAATAATATAGGCACGGCGCTATTCAACGAACGAACGAACGAAGCAATAAGTCTGATATTTATTTTAATGTTGTTACTGCTCTTGGAATAATCTAATTTTCCTTGTTTCCTTTCCTCACTGGGCTATTTTTCCTGTTGGGGCCCCTGGGCTTATAGCATCCTTCTTTTCAAACCAGGGTTGTAGCTTATCATCTACTTCTACTACTACTACTACTACTACTACTACTACTACTACTACTACTAATAATAATAACAATATAGGCACGGCGTAATTAAACGAACTAACGAACGAATCAATAAGTCTGATCTTATTGAGGATGAACACAATGCAACTCTGTACCACCTGCAACAGGTTCGTAGCAGTAACAGAGTACCACCTACAGAAGATTACTAACAATGTTAGGGTACCATCTACAGTAAATTTGTAGCAGTAACAGAGTACCACCTACAGAAGATTACTAACAATGTTAGGGTACCATCTACAGTAAATTTGTAGCAGTAACACCTACAGAAGATTACTAACAATGTTAGGGTACCATCTACAGTAAATTTCTAGCAGTAACACCTACAGAAGATTACTAACAATAATAGGGTACCATCCACAGTAAATTTGTAGCATTAACAGGGTACCACCTACAGAAGATTACTAACAATGTTAGGGTACCATCTACAGTAAATTTGTAGCAGTAACACCTACAGAAGATTACTAACAATGTTAGGGTACCATCTACAGTAAATTTCTAGCAGTAACACCTACAGAAGATTACTAACAATAATAGGGTACCATCCACAGTAAATTTGTAGCATTAACAGGGTACCACCTACAGAAGATTACTAACAATGTTAGGGTACCATCTACAGTAAATTTGTAGCAGTAACACCTACAGAAGATTACTAACAATAATAGGGTACCATCCACAGTAAATTTGTAGCAGTAACAGGGTACCACCTACAGAAGATTACTAACAATGTTAGGGTACCATCTACAGTAAATTTGTAGCAGTAACACCTACAGAAGATTACTAACAATAATAGGGTACCATCCACAGCAAATTTGTAGCAGTAACAGGGTACCACCTACAGAAGATTACTAACAATGTTAGGGTACCATCTACAGTAAATTTGTAATTAGTGTCAATGTAGAGTTCTTTTGCTCGAGGGTTCACTATTCTATCTTCTTTTCCTCTGTTTTTTTTTCAAGTTTTTTTTTTTTTAGTTTACAATTGAAACATCTATTCTAATGCTGTAACTGTTCTAAAAATCTTTTATCTTAATTGTTCATTAACTCTACTATAGTTTTTATATTTGCTTATTTCCTTTCCTCACAGTGTTCGGGTACATACAACAATATATTACTAGTAGCGTCAGTATACCAACTAGAGAACATTTGTATCAGTGTTAGTGTATAAACTACAGAAGATTGATATCAGTGTCAGGGTACCATCTACAGCAGATTAGTATAGGAGGAAAGGTAAAAAAAAAAAAAAAAAAAAAAAAAGAAGAAGAAGGATGGCAAGGGTGGTAATTATGAGGAAGATAAAAAAAAATACCATGTCTCCTAATTTACCGTTCGTCTTCCAAAACTTTATGTGACCATTTATTGCTTTTCGTTATGAGACCCAGTTTAAAACACAAATTCAAAGGGTCAGATCATGAAGTTTTGATTATTATTCTTTAATAACGCTCATCCTATTTCATATTATTCATATGGATACTATTCTTTGTCACAGTCATTCAGTAGACTCTCCTTTGCAATCAGATATTTCTATGTAGTTAATTTTAAAAGATTTACGATGCGTTACCTCTCATATTCTTCGGAGCTTAGAAATTAGAGAATGATTTTCCCAATAACAGTTCAATGCTACGGAACTTTAATATTAGAAACTTGATGCTTACGATATTGTTGTCGAGTTCCCTTTTTATGATTTATAAACTACTTCACTATTTGATTTAGTTATTCATCCAAACTTATCCTATTCTAAATATTCTTCTTTTGTAGTATATTATTCTATTTTATTCTTGTTTTCTTCAGTTGTCTGCTTACCTTATTCGGGCTTTGCTCTTTTAACATTCTGATTTTGAATCTTAACTTACAATAACTCATGAAAACGGATTTGTTAACTTTCTCATGTAATAGAAAACGCACTTTACCGAGTTATCCTGAAACCAAATGCTATTTGATATAAATGGGTTGTGGTTCTGTTATTTTCCCTTTAAAACAAAACATGTAAACAAGAAGATCCGATTTCCTCGAAAACAATTTTCCTTAGCCATGATCCTTAACAAATCCAATTTTCTGAAATATTTCCGCAACTTTGATGAATGCTATATTTTGGACTACAATAAAAGAGAGAGAGAGAGAGAGAGAGAGAGAGAGAGAGAGAGAGAGAGAGAGAGAGAGAGAGAGAGAGAGAGAGAGAGAGAGAGAGAGAGAGTTTGTTCTACCAATTCTTTTCTCATTCTTTTCATTTGTAGGAAAACTTATTTTTTTTAAAAAATACGTCCGTGCAAATTTTTCCGAAAATATGGAAATAAAATTACTTACTTACTTACTTAGATTGTCCAGCCCTTTTGGCTGGACACGGGCTCTTGCGTTGGGAGCCCGTCCCAATAAAGTTATGATCTCATATCAGTTTTGAAATCTCTTTAGGCTTTAAGAGGAGGAAAGGGAGGAAGCTGTTGAGGCAACCTCTGTTCTTCAGGAGTTTCGTTTCTAATTTCCTACGAAAGGTCTTCTCTTCAGGAGAGAAAAGGAGACTTAAGCCGTGTCTTTTTTTTTTGACCGGAAAAGTTTTAGTCATAGTAGAGTTTGAAAATAAAAACGACTAGAGGTGAAGAATAAGATATAAGTTATGAAAACGTTGTTGACCATGCCTAGAATATACCAGGAGAGCAAATATACCGATAACTTTTAGTTGTAGTTTGGCATTCTATAAGGTTTTAACATACATAAGTTACTAGGGTCATGAACTATTTAAAATTCTAACTCCACAATACTAATGATACATAAGGGTTTTACTACAAAAGATTGTATACTGTGACGGTATTTTTGTCTTTTTACATTGTCGTCATCGCTCTCCCCTCAGAGTGATAACCTATTTCTGCCTGTATGTGCTTGTATCAATCTGCTTGAATTCTTGTGACCTTCTTTCCCGGAGACTGATGTTAAAAAAGCTCGCAGTCTGTTGGTATAAAGTTAGTTGTAACTAACTGGTGCCTCCGCACAATACACTTCACTTAAAGAGGG
>NC_090731.1:36043531-36051031 GCF_036898095.1 Palaemon carinicauda | reverse complement strand
AGAAAATACTTTATAGAAGTTTTTATCCTAATGATATCAAATGATGATATTGGAATTAGAGGAATGATAATGATGATGATGATAATGATAATAGTAATTTTTAAAATTATTGTTATAATTTTATGTTTTAATAATAATAATAATAATAATAATAATAATAATAATAATAATAATAAAAATAATAATAATAATAATAATAATAATAATAATAATAATAATAATAATAATAATGATAATAATAAAAATAAGAAAAAAAAAATAATAATAATAATAAAAATAATATAAATAATAATAATGTGATTATTATTATTATTATTATTATTATTATTATTATTATTATTATTATTATTATTATTATTATTATTATATATTTCAAAGGTAACCTTCATAAGGGTAACAGTAATTCGTGAGGTAATATAGAGTTGATAGCTGATAGGTAATTTTTCTATCTATCTATCTATTATCTAGGTGCTACATCTTCGACGTGTGCTGTCAATTGCCTCCACCTGGTCCTTTCTCTAGCTCCCTGTATAAACTGTCCAGCTGTTATATTCTCATTTACATCCTCCTGAAACTTTTTCCTTTAACGGCCTGTTGCTCTTCTCGCCTCTATCTTTCCAGTAAAGCACAAAAGTTCAATGTTTGCTCTTCTTATTATCTGCCCCAGAAATTTCATCTGCCTCTTCTTTGATTCACTCTTCTCTATACCCTCTCATTTGTTACTCTCTCAGTTCATGGGGTATTCCACATTCTTCTGTAAAACCACAATTCAGCTGCATTTATTTTACTTTTCAGGTTCTTGTTTAATATCCACGTCTCTCAGACACAGGAGTGTGTGGACCATAGATAATAAAGTTAATTAAATCGTACCTAAAACTTACTTTCTACTATTTTCAGAATTTTTCAATCATGTTTTAGTGCTTTGATTAAAAAACAATTTAAAATTGGAGAATTTCTATATACGATGGTAACTGATCTCTGGCAGATGGCCTCCAATTACATGAGTGTTTTTTCCCCTGATTTCGACTTCCAATTGTGTTGGTATAAGGTTGTCGTGGAATTCCCAAGTGTTATCTCGCTCTCTGTTGCGTTAATTTAGCCTTTGGAAGTTTAATCACTGAGTTAATCAAATTTAAGCGTTCTTTTTTTTTCTTTTTTTACTAGATTTTTCTTTACTTTTATTTGTGCATATAATTGAATTTATTTTTCTTTGTTATTTATGTAATTCTAGTTTATTCCTAAAATTCGTAAAAGCGATTTATTTTTCATAGAAACTAAAATGTTACTATTTGTGATCAAGTCAGAAATATAGCATAACGAATATTAATCAGTTATACCAAAAAGAAAGCCTTTAATTAGCTAGCCAGCAGCATGAAATACTTTTTTTATGATACAATCTTCTTCTATTAGCGTGCCCTTTCCCCATTCCTATGGGGTAACATGGGTGCCTTCTTTGAAGGCTACAATAAAAAAAAATCAAATGTCAAAAAACAACTTTGATTCAGTGAATTTATGGTGTACGGTCTGGAAGAGCAACAAGTTTAGAGTAAGGTAATTTAGTATAATTCTAGTCTCATGATAGTGTATCAAGGGAAAAATAAGCATTAACCTGAAGGTGATTGGCTTAGTTTTTGCGAAATATTACAGCTGAATTCTAGACTGAATTTAAATAATAACCGTAATCTGGTAAAATTTTTATCTCATAATAGTGTATCAGGGAAAATTTCCTTTAATGTTAAGGCAGTTGGCTTAGTTTTTACAAAATATTATATTTCAGTTTGCAGCTACATTTTAGATCAAATTAAAAAAAGAAAAAAAAAGTGTCTGTGATTTCATACGTTTACCCAAAATCGACATTTGATAAATGAGTTAAAACTTAGCATAAGTAGTTTTGCTTCTTTTTAAAACTTGTTGTGGTACCCAGTTGGAAACGTCCCTGCCCGTTGATATGCCGGATGGTGTTCCAGTCCCGCTCAAATTCGATAGTCTTTTGTGTGTGTGTGCAACCTCATTATCCTTGTAAGGTAAGGATGGGGGTTGTAGGGGAGTCTATAGGTCTACCTGTGAGTCATCATCAGCCCTTGCCTATACAGAACTATTATAATGCACTGATCCAAATGGGACAAATTATTATTATTATTTCTTGGTAGGAGACCCTCCTTCAAACAGGTGGAGTTAAATACTGTGGCTGCATCGGCAGAATTCAATTTCTTGTTCAATTCCTCGATTCATCGGAAAATTCTTTTTTCAGGATTGCTACATTCAGCTAGCAAGTTGGCGAAGCTCATCAGGGTGAAGGATACAAATCAGGTTAAGGTGGATGTAATTAATACAAGTATAAGTAATACTCAAAAATTACAGGTAAAGTCAGGAGTGGGTTGCGACACGTTTCGGAACAGCTTGCTCCGTCTTCAGGCGAAAAGTGAGGCTCTGGCTAGATCTGGGTCCTTATATATCTCGGCTCTGGGTCGTAGAGAGGGGCCTCGAATTTTGATTGGTCGAGCGGAGGTTGTAAGTTCGGGTGGCAGATGTACGACGAGCTCGCATTCCTCCCAGGCTGAGAGGTAGGAAAGAATCATCTATTACCAGACTGAAAAAACCCGCAACTTCATCATGAGGAACAATCCAGCGCCCCCTGATAACGACCCTCTGAAGAAGACAAATGTAGTCTACTCTTACCAATGCCCAGTCCGAGGATGCCCCGGCAGATACATAGGTATGACTACCATGAAACTTTCGAAGAGGATCTTGTGCCACGTTCTCCAAGGTGCTATCAGAAATCATGCTCTACAGCGACATAACTCCCAAATTAACCGGGCAGATATCGTCGCCAATACCAAAATAATCGGCAGCGCCACGGACAGCAGGTGCTTACGAATTTTGAAAGCTTTGTTAATCCAGAACGAGAAACCAGCGTTGAATACGACTCAAGAAATGTTCCTCCTACCATCCTGTCGACGTACCAACGCTAGGAACCAAGAACAAGACTCCCAGAATGATGACAACCCCGATCCTGACACCCCTACAAATGGAGAAATCGTCTGGCCGAATGCTGATATTGGCGGCGAACATGGCCCGGAATTTCAGCCTGCTGAGCGTAGGAATGGGCTGACTGACTTTGAGCCCGTCTCGGCGCGCGCCTCAGCCAATCAAGGAGCTCGGATACCGTTCTCAACCCAGTTCACTGAGCGAGAGAGGAGCCTGCCTGACTTTTTGGCTGGCTCGGCGCGCGTCCTGACCAATCAGGATCCAGGATTCCTTCCTACCTCTCAGCCTGGGAGGCCGAGCCGAGCTCGTCGTACATCTGCCACCCGAACTTACAGCCTCCGCTCGACCAATCAAAATTCGAGGCCCCTCTCTACGAACCAGAGCCGGGATATATAAGGACCCAGATCTAGCCAGAGCCCCTCTTCTCGCCTGAAGACGGAGCAAGCTGTTCCAAAACGCGTCGCAACCCACTCCTGACTTTACCTGTAATTTTCGAGTATTACTTGTACTTGTATTAATTACATCCAGCCTTAACCTGATTTGTATCCTTCACCCTGATGAGCTTCGCCAACTTGCTAGCTGAATGTAGCAATCCTGAAAAAAGAATTGTCCGAAGAATCGAGAAATTGGACAAGAAATTAAATTCTGCCGATGCAGTCATAGTATTTAACTCCACCTATTATTATTATTATCATTGTTATTATTATTATTATTATTATTATTACTATTATTATTATTATTATTATTATTATTAGCGGAGCTACAAACCTAGTCGGAAAAGCAAGATGCTCTGACCGCAAGGGCTCCGACAAGGAAAAATAATCCAGTGACGAAAGGAAATAACGAAACAGATAAGTTTATGATAAGAAATGAATAAAGAACATAAAACATCTTAAGATCAGTAACAATCTCAAAATGAATTTGACATACATAAAGCAGTTTGAACCTTTGTAGTTCCAACGATTAAACTGCCTGATTAGGAAGATCATTCTACAATCTAGTCATGACTGGAATAAAATATCTACAATACTGTGTACAATTGAGCCTTATGATGGCCAAGGAATGACAATTAGAATTAACTACATGCCTAGTCCTACGTACAATATGGTACAGTTTCGGAAGATATGAATGTAAAAGATGGTTAGAATTATGAAAATCTTTCGCAACCTGCATAAATAACTAACTGAACTACAGTGCCAGAGATCAATATCTAGATCAGGATAAAGAAATCTAATAGACCCTAGTTTTGTTTAACAAATTAAGATAATCTGCAGTTGAAGACCAGACAGGAGAACAATAATGGAAACAAGGTAGAATGGAATAATAATGATAAAAAAAAAATCATCAAAAATTATATTATAAGTTTTCTCAATAAGTCCATGTTTTTTGTGAATTTCAAGGAAAAACAGATCAATAGGAAAAACTCTTATAGAACCGCATACATATTTGAGTCACTCACCCCGAGGTGGCATTATTTTCTATGCTCGACTGAATGGATAGAATGACATAACATTGAGTGAATGAGTCATGAAAAGAAACAAACTATTAAAACCAACATATTTCTTTCTAATATGATTTTAATTTGGAAAAAGAAAATAATACCTTTATATAACAAAACTTACGAATAAAATACCTACTTTTAACAACATGAATAGGTCAGATTTAAAGAATTTAAATTACACGATACCGGGATTGATATTTGAATACGATTTATCGACGAAATATGAATTGTGAATCACTATTTCTTCTTTTTATTATTATTATACAGAAGAGATGTATATTTTATCAACACAATAGAAAAATAGATAATTCTTAAGGTAAGTGACCTCTATCTAAACTGTATAAAATATTATTTTTTGGCAAGAAAAAAGAATAGTTATATAGGGAGAGAACCATCAGATAGAAAAACAAGACTTATAGCTGTAATCTATCACACATCTATAACAAGAGCGTTAAGAATTTTCAAAGTTAAACAAAACTTTATTTTTCTTTCCAGGAATTACCTCAGATTAAAATAGAAAACAGTATCAAATATTAAGAATCCCTTCGCAAGATAAAATGAATCTATAAACTACTCGAGGGTAATTGTGCGAGAAAATTAAAGTTCTAATTCCTTCAAGTGAAAAGATTAGGGAAACGATCAAGTGAATGCAAAGATTTGTTCACTCTCGGTTTACTTCACACGTAATTGATAAAACAGTTTGTGTGTGTGTGTGTGTGTGTGTGTGTGTGTGTGTGTGTGTGTGTGTGTGTGTAAATCGCCACTCATTCAATTTGGTATAATTAACTATTAGAAGGATACTGCAGAATTTTGAAGCTACAAACCTAACGATAATCAACATTCTATCCTTTTTCTTGGGTATGGTAATGTGTAGTTGTATCTGGAAAATTCGCAAAGATTTGATCATACTTATATTTTTCAAAAGAATAAGTGCGTACACACACACACACACATACATACACACACACACACACACACACACACACACGCACACAAAAAAAAATCAGAAATTATCCGTAAAAATATATTGATCACTACCATATTTCAGTAAAATACAGGCGACCGTAATTTTAGTATATTTTGTTATTATCTTTTATGGGTTGGTGACCGTGATATCACTCATTTACGTTCATATGTCCCTTTTTAAAACGGTAAAAATCTTGGAATCAATGCTGTTAGGCATATACCCAATTAGAGCATTATTTTCAGCATATGTCAAATAAAATATTCAAAGCCTCGATGAATGAATAAGAAAAATAGTTACCAACCTCATCAGGTTACTGGCAAACACATCTAGTATTCAATAAACTTTTAATCCTCTGTTTTTCATCCAACTATTTTGCTTTTTCATTTCGTTAGCGAAACACAATCCTTATTGTAAACATTTCCTTATTGACTAAGTTTCTACCTAAAGAGTTAATGAAAAGACAGTGTCTTCAGACTCTGCTGTAATCACTCTACCATTCCTTCTTTCATTATTTACATATTTCAGTAATGTTTAGTTATACAATTCCTTTGAATAAATTTAGGGTATAATTATCAACGGAACACTCATGAAAAATACATTTCTATAATTGGTTGGATTTTAAGAGAAAGTCTATGATGTTGCTTTGAAATACATTTAAAAATATTTCATTGAATGTTGTGATCACCATTGGTTCGATCACCATTATTAATTTTGGCTGTACAACATTAGGTCTAGTTATTAATCTTTCAAAATATTTCTTTCAGGATTATTTTTTTTAAAGGACAAGAGGTAATTTCCAAACGAGCTATAGAGAATGGTATACTATAGACATTAATGCATTTGCTTGACACATTTTATGAAAATATTGCAGGACGAATTCAAAGACAGGTTAGACCTTATAGCTTCTCTATAGATACAATGGATTGACTATAATAGTTCTTATACACTATCTTTGACTCATAGCTAACAGCTTTCGTAAACAACGTAATTGAGTAAAAGAAACCCTAATTAAATATTAATTAATATCATCCATATAGCAAAAAAAGAAATTAATTAGTCAGAAATGTTTCCCTATCACTGAATGATAAAATCTTGAAAGAAATTATCACGTTCGCTGGCTTCAGTCTTTATTCTTTTGAGAAAAATGCGAAAGAAACGGACTAATTGAAAACCAAAGGCAGTTTGAACATCCCGACTTATACAGGAAAGAAACTTTGTCACCCAGTTAGTAATTAGAAAGAATAAGAATACCTGGAAACGTCTTTTTTTTTTTTTTTTTTTTTTTTTTTTTTTTTGAGGTGTTGTTCGGTTTTGATTGGCAACTGAACTTCAAAAAAGAGGGATAAAGTTTTGGAATCGATGTTTTCTTTTTCAATGTTGCTTTGTGTTTGTTATGTTGTTCAATGCCTCCATAATTTCATGTACAATAACTACCTAAAATATCACATGGTATTTTGACATTATTTATTTGCTAGTACTATTCAGTGAATAGTGAATGTAGGTATTGTTTTTTGCACTGCCTAAGGCCCATTGGCATAGCAACAGAGCATTGCCCGTAATAAAGAGAAACTTTGCTTTCCCAGAATTACTTCTTTTTCACTTTCCATGTAAGACGAAAAAGCTAAGAACGAATAAGGCCTTTGGGTGTTTGTACCTAAATCGTGAGAGAAATAATGTGTAAGAGGTGTGCCGTGTATTATAGAAGATTGGTGTGAATATAACACTAATATATGGTGTTCGTCAATTAGCTCCATGTAAAACCTTTTGAAATTCAACAGTTATACCGAAAATGTTTTTCAAAGAACCTTTGTCAATCTTTATCATAAATGAAAGTAATTTAAATGTTTAGATAAATAATTTGCCAATGAGTAAATCGGTGACAATTAACAATATTGCTTCATTTGAGATGCAGGACACTGATTTAGAGAACTTCCTTGTTATATATACACTAATTCATAATAGCGAGTGGCAGTTCTAGACTCGGGGCATATTGGCTAGTGAATGAAGAAGAAATGAAAATAGCCTCACTAGCAACAGTAAACCT
>NC_090731.1:36031031-36038531 GCF_036898095.1 Palaemon carinicauda | reverse complement strand
CTACGTAGCAGAAGCCACCCCTCCACCGGAACCGGAACCCAAACCCGACCGAGACTGCGACTGCCCTAATTGTTTAAGGGAGACTGCAACCCCACCTGCCACAACTGCTGCCGCCCCACGAGCGCCAACCCCTGACAACTACGTAGCAGAAGCTACCCCACCGCCGGAACCAGAAGTCCAGACACCAGAGGAAGTACCGGAAGTCACCCCACTGCTGGCACAAGACGTCCAGACGCCAAAGGAGGTACCGGATCCCATACAATGGCGTCCAGAGGGGCACCATAATGAGTGTGCCTGCGAGACATGTCTCACTGCCCTCAGGAATGCCCCTGCTCCTCTCATCTTCAGGACGGTAGGGGAGAGCTTACTTAATCACATATTTAAGCCTGCTACAGCTTCTCCAAGCCAGGAGACACCAGTGAAAACTACAACAGTGGATGTCCCACAGACCTCCACCCCAGCACCACGGACCGACATTCCTCCATTGGATCCTAACCTATCCGAGGAGCCACCCGTTCCTCCGAACATGGAAGTCTCTACAGGCAGTCAGACGCCCAACCCAGCAGCCCTGCATGAGGACGACTGTAACTGCACAAGATGTCTGTCACACCTCCTTCAGGAAGCCACCGAGAATCCTCCAGCTCCAGTGCAACCAGCACAGGTCCAGCTCCCCAAGTTCAAACTGCCAGCAACCACAGAAACTTCGACTTACGCTGCAGTGACCGCCATGGCGGCCGCCAGACCAGCCCTGAATTTCACTGCAAGACCCAACTTACAGGGTGATATTATTATCACCCCAAAGGATCAAGCCACCGCCAGTCTACTCTACAAGGAAGCCACCTTAACCTTCTTGGATCCCACCAAGAAGCAGAGGAAAGCGGTGGTGTTCAACTACCCGCCTAGACTACCAGTCTCCCTTATAGAAGAGTGCCAAAACGTTGCCCAGGCCAAGAGGAGGTTGAGCAGAGGAAAGGCACCCACCAAAGAAGTCAACGTCACCTCCATTGGACCCATCCCATCAGACCTGGACCTAGGGCCGTGGGGAACCTTCCCCATCAAAGCCCTGGAAAAAGAACCACTTCGCTGCTTCAATTGCCAACGTTGTGGCCACCACAAAACGCACTGTCAGAGCCGGGCTGTCTGCGGGGTCTGCAGCGGATCCCATCCCACACAGACCTGCATAGATGCCCACAACAATAGAAGGAAAACCCAGGCAAAGTGTCCCAACTGCTCCAAGAATCACCATGCCTGGAACAAGAGGTGTCCAGAGTTCCTGCGTAGGCTACAACCACAGCAGGACTCCAATCTTATGGATGGACCTCCTCCTACAGAAGAATCGAAACCGCAGAGGAAACCACGACAGAGACCTACTCGTAAGCCGGCACATACTTCCACACCAGCAGTCAACCAAGAACCTAACGTCACTGCTAGCCCAGCTGAAGAACCTCCGGCTGGCTCTGTTCAACTTCCTCCCCATTCCCCAGTAATATCCTACATCCTCTCCCAGGCAGAGGCTCTGCCAATTGATACCTTGATTCCCCTAGTTCTGCAACAAGTAGTCAAAGTCTGCTCCCTTGCTCAGACTCCCCCCTCAGTAATACAATCCCTCCTAAATCCCCTAGTTACACCCCCCTCCTTTGTGCAGGGATAAGCAACTATGCTTAGAACTGCCACTTTGTCCTACTACTTGAACTCTTCCCTCCTCTCCCAGTCTCTCCTACTTACTGGGATTTACTGCTATCAACACTTTTACCTACTACTAAAACCTTTCCTTCGGCTCCAAGTGGTCCTGTTCTTGGTCCACAAGGTCATGCTCTGGTGCTGAGCGACCACACTGCAATCACGCTCAAGGTGCTGAGCAATTGCAGGTCCCCATTTGTCAACCCTTACGACTATGCTCAAGGTGCTGAGCAGTCAAACTTGCAGCTAAGCTCAATGAGCTGGGCGGCTGCAGATCCTGACATGATGCGGTGCTGCTGTGCGAGTGCTGGCAAAGATCCACTATCAGTGCCTTTTATAAATCATAATCTGTGCCTTTTATAAATCATGACCCAGCACAATTATCCCCATACCACAGACGGGCTGCCTAGGCAAGAGCCCGTGTCTAGTCAAAAGGACTAGGCAATCTAAGAAGAAGAAGAAGAAGAGCATCCACCTCACTCTCTACCTGAAGAAGAGGAAGGACTTATCCTCGAAACGCGTCGTAGTTTTTACTATTTTGTACCAAAAGTTTTACTTGTATTTTGTGAGAATATACTTGAAAAGTCTTCCCGATTTTGTCATTCACCCGACTGATGAATTTTTCAAGTCTGCTGGCTAATTGTAGCGCTCTAGAGAAGAGAATTATCCGGAAAATAGAAAAATTGGATAAGAAAATAAACTCTGCCGATGCAGCCATTACTTTTAACTCAACCTGAATAATAATAATAATAATAATAATAATAATAATAATAATAATAATAATAATAATAATAATAATAATAATAATAATAATAATAATTATTATTATCATTTCACTGACCTATTATCAATAATAGCTCTTTTTCAAAATGCTTTAGTAAAATTTCTTCACAACAATTTGTTTTTCTATTACCCGAATTTAGTATTTTGTTGTATATATTATTACTTTTATATACAGTTACGTCCTTTCTCATCAGTAAATATCTGCAAAATGGGCAGTAATGAAGCAAGACCTTTACAATTTACCCAATTTATGCACTTGTTTGAAATCTTATTTCTGAAAGATTAAATCTGCAACGATAGTACAAACAAAAAATAAAATCTCAGAAGTTTTCTATTTTTTCAAATTATTATAGGAAAGTTCTTTCCGGTTATGCGAATACCATAAAACCACCATAAAATCATTATCATTCATTAAACTATCATTTATGAAAAAAGGATATTATTTAAGAATTAAAAATATAATTGTTATCTTAATCACAACTGCGAGAAGCCCATTAGTCCATATTTGTATCAAATTTATTTTAATGTGATATTAACAGTGTACAACTGCACTTCTATCAGGTTTAAATCCGAGAAATATCATCTAGCAACTAAAAATATAATTGTTATCATAATCATAATGAAAAAATCCCATTTTTCAATATTAATTTAAAACTAATTTGAAAGTAATTTAAATAATGTGCTGTAGAACACTTTCATCAGTGGAGTAATCAGACTTTAATTAGAGGAATTGAGCAACCTTTTTTTTCTATTTTTTTTTCTTTTGACAAGTGAAACAATATAGTCATGATGACTTTTTTTCTATCTCCAATATTAATCTGGCAGTCCTTTAGTTCGACAACCATGAGTGAATACCTTGTCACATTCCCAATGGTTTCCTAATTCGGAGAACGGAGAGCTGTGATTGAATATTGCTTACGTCAGATATTTTCAAGTGGTAATATTCACATTATGCGCTGTTGTTTCTAGTGATGGTGGTTTCAGTTGAAGATGTCTAATTGGGCAAATATTGAACTATTGTCATAATAATATGGTTACATAATAAAGAAAGAGTTGAAGGGAAAATATGCTATGGTTATGAAATACATGAATTACATACACACACACACTCTCTCTCTCTCTCTCTCTCTCTCTCTCTCTCTCTCTCTCTCTCTCTCTCTCTCTCTCTCTCTCTCTCTCTCTCTCTCTCTCTCTCTCTCTCTCTATGAATATATATATATATATATATATATATATATATATATATATATATATATATATATATATATATATATATATATATATATATATATATATATATGCACTGTATGTATATATGTATATATGTATATATATATATATATATATATATATATATATATATATATATATAAATTTTATATATATATATATATATATATATATATATATATATATATATATATATATATATATATATATATATATATATCAATTATATATATATATATATATATATATATATATATATATATATATATATATATATATATATATATATATATATATATATACATATATATATATATATATATATATATATATATATATTATATATATATATATATATATATATATATATATATATATATATATATATATATATATATATATATATATATATATATATATATATATATATATATATATATATATATGATAGAGCCTAAGGAATGTCACAGAACATACGATCATCAACAGTAAAAACATTTTTCAGAGTTGAATAATACCTATTTGGACGGAAAAATATACATCGATATAACATACAAACGTTAAGTACAAAAACACACACAGGCGAGGAAGATAGCAAGTATATCATAAAAATAAAATATATTGTATTAATTTAGTTAGAAAATTGTATTCTAACCGTCAATAGGGGAGTACGTTAATTACTCAGACTGAAGAACACATGAAAGGATTATATACTTGTGTAACTCCTTTCCTTTAATGTCAAATTTTACAGTAATTAACGTGGATATGAGTTCGAGACAAACTACTTATATTACATTACAGCAGCAAACACGTCAATTAACCTTACTGTCACTCAAGAATTTTTTTTTATTCCAATTTTGCTAATTTCTTTCTAATTTTTTTAATTTAGATTAAAGGCTCAGTTACAGTTAGAAATTTTTTTAAATCTAGATATAAGGTTTTTTAAATTTTGAGGAAAGACCTCTATTTAAACTTTGGATAGATATATTTTTTTTCAATTTAGGTAGAATTTCTTTTTTAAATTCAGATATTAAGCTTTGTAAGAAACTAGGATAGAAGACATATTATAATGCAATGTAATCTTACTCCTTGGGCTAAAGAAAAAAAAAATTAGGTAACTAAATCTTTGTAGTCAAGTAAATTTGTTAAAAAATAAGGTTATATTGAAACAGTTTTTCTACCGTTGTCAGTTCAAACTTGAGAATTGGGAGTAGGAAGTTTGTAATAACCTAAACATTAGCAATATATTTGTGATTTGATCACTTAAGAAATATCAGAATTTAAACAATCCATATTGCTAATATATAATACTTTTAAGTACGCTGTAAAAAAAAAAATTTAATTTTAATTCAAAATTAGCGTCAAAATATATTGTTATCAGCAGTATTTCAGTAAAATACAGGCGACCATAAATTTTACCATATTTCTTTAACATCTTTATTGTAGGTAGTAGGTTGGCCAGGGGACCAGCAACCCGTTGAAATACTACCACCAGAGAGTTTTGGGGTCCTTTGACTGGCCAGACAGTACTACATTGGATCCTTCTCTCTGGTTACGGTTCTTTCTCTTTGCCTACACATACGCCGAATAGTCTGTCCTCATCCACCTGGCAAGGTGTTTACTACTGCAATATAATTGTTCAGTGGCCACTTTCCTCTTGGTAAGGGTAAAAGAGACTCTTTAGCTATGGTAAGCAGCTCTTCTAGGAGAAGGACACTCCAATATCTAACTATTGTCCTCTAGTCTTGGGTAGTGCCATAGCTTCTGTACCATGGTCTTCCACTGTCTTGGATTAAAATTCTCTTGCTTGAGGGTACAATCAGGCACTATTCTATCCGATTTCTCTTTCTCTTGTTTTGGTAAAATATTCATAGTTTATATAGGAAATGTTTATTTCAATATCGTTACTCTTCTTATAATATTTCATTTTTCCCTCTTTCCTTTCCTCACTGGGCTATTTTCCCTGTTGGGGCCCCTGGGCTTCTAGCATTGTGTTTTTCCAACTAGGGTCGTAGTTTAGCAAGTAATAATAATAATAATAATAATAATAATAATAATAATAATAATAATAATAATAATAATAATAATAATAACGGGTTAATGACCGTAATAACACTTCTTTACATCATTAAAACGATGAATGCCTGGCAATATTTATTCGAGGATTTTTAACGCATTTTACTGCAAATCTTTAACATTTTAAATTCCATAATACCATCATCATAAGAAAAATAATTCTTGTTTTATATATATTAAAGTTAAGGAATTATTCAAGCTAGAAACCTATTTTTGAACAAATACAAGTCTCCTCGTTCCACCAGAGCTGATCGGCGTCAATGACCTTAGATGTCAGGATGCCAGAAAACCTTAAATCAATCAATCAATCTTAAAAAGCTGATGTCTACTACTGTATTAATCAAACAATTTTGATATACCAAGACAAGGAAAGACCTGCTCTCATTTTGTTATAAAGGAAGAATTTCATTGCTTGGCAGTAGAGGTCAAATCTCCTTCATGAGGTGTTAAGATATAATTTCATGGTTGATATCAATAGATATTAGGCTAAAATTACATTTTATCTAAATACCCATAAGACTGATTATAAGAAATGTCATATAATAGGTGAAAGGTTGAATCTGGTGCTATACAGGTTTCTTAGCGTTTTCTCAATTAGTGGCAAATGTCAGTAATCTTTAAGTATTCGTTTCTCTAATTTTTTATAGATAAGGGAAAATAGGTCAGAACAATCCTTGTTGCTTTACATATAGAGAATAGAAGTGTATGATAAAATGGTGAAAAATATTAGTAACTTTTCTCTACTGTGATTCAGTTGCTCCCAATATTTGCTTAGCTAAGTGTAGAACTCCTTTCAGAGTAATTCTTAACATTATATTCTCAACATTTATCTATTTATCAATCTATTTAGAACACTCTTATCATCAAGACTGTAAGTGAAGCCGGTGAATCAAAAAGTAACTTATATATTGGAAGAAAGCAATATATTGTTATATCTTTTATTCCTATTAAAAAAGCCTTCCTTCACATCGTTGTTTCTAAAAACATTTCTTATCAACTTACAAAGGAGCAAATATACAATTATTAATACGGATGAGGATAAGAGAGAAATGTAGCGTCAGATTACTCATTATTGACAAACATTTAAAATGAAAATGGTATAAAACACCCAAGGCGCTGTTTTACTCCTAAAATTTATATATATATATATATATATATATATATATATATATATATATATATATATATATATATATATATATATATATATATATATATATGTATCTCTCTCTCTCTCTCTCTCTCTCTCTCTCTCTCTCTCTCTCTCTCTCTCTCTCTCTCTCTCTCTCTCTCTCTCTATATATATATATATAGATATACATATATATATATATATATATATATATATATATATATATATATATATATATATATATATATATATATATATATATATGTATATATATAGATATATATATATATATATATATATGTATATATATATATATATATATATATATATATATATATATATATATACATATATATATATATATATATCTATCTATCTATCTATATATATATATATATATATATATATATATATATATATATATATATATATATATATATATATATATATATATGTCTTGTCAATTTGTTTACGCCATGAAGGTTTTCTTTTTCTGCTCGGCTCCAATAGCAGCAATAAGTTTTGGAGCGATTTATTTTGCAATAAATGTCAACATTGGTTTAAAAGAAAAAAATAGTATTACACGCTTGAATAAACAT
>NC_090731.1:36006031-36013531 GCF_036898095.1 Palaemon carinicauda | reverse complement strand
GGTGTTCTCATACTTGCATATAGACATTCATAATGACAATATACACCACATGCATACATTCATTCTTACAAATAGAGACAAACGCACACACACACACTATATATATATATATATATATATATATATATATATATATATATATATATATATATATATATATATATATTATATATATATATATATATATATATATATATACTGTATATTATATATATATATATATATATATATATATATATATATATATATATATATATATATATATATATATATACTGTATATTTGTTTGTTTAAATTATATCTATAATCTATGAACTAATGATGCGGTCTCTGCCTAAAAGGATATTTTTTTTTCAAAATTCAGCACATTAGGAATTTAAGATCTTTTTTAAAAGCCTCCAAAGAACATACTATTTGCTGTCATTTTACTCTTAGGTGATCACCAAAACCTTTTCGTTACAGACAGACACATTCCTTCTCTCTTTGTCAAGAAAAAGGTAAAATATTTGACGGAAACTAACAACACATTATGTTACTTATTTGAAACATTTCCAGCGGAATGAGAATGAATTATAGGTAATATTTTCTGTTTCCGTGTGAAGAATTAGTTAGGGGATAGATTCCTTCTTTTTGTTTCAAGCCTTCTTACTTTTAAAGGAATGTTTCTGCATAAAACTTGGTATGCTTAAAAATCATCTTCAAGCTTCAGTAAGAAAGGGACACCAATAACTCTTGCTTTTTTCATCTTCTGAAGAAAGCTTTTTATTAAGAGACAGATATCCATATATATGGGTATAGACACGCAATTATGTATATAAATACAAACACACACGCACATATATATATATATATATATATATATATATATATATATATCTATATATATATATATATATATATATATGTATATATATACATATATATATACATATATATATATATATATATATATATATATATATATATATATATATACATACATATATATATATATATATATATATATATATATATATATATATATATATATATATATATATATATATATATATATATATGTATATCACAACATCACCATATGCAGCCATTCCTAGTCTACTAGAAAGCAAAGACCTCACATAATTCAACTCTTTTCTGGTGTTTGTCTAGTTTTTATCACACGTGCGGATAGGTATAAGTGAGAGATTTTCGTCTCATCAATCACACCAATGGGTGATTCTGGCTAGTATATATATATATATATATATATATATATATATATATATATATATATATATATATATATATATATATATATATATATATATATATATATATATATATATATAAATATATATATATACAATCCAAATTAAATTCGTTGAATGAAAATGTCCCGTTTTGTTTGATATCCTCACATATATCATCATCGAGTTTTGCAGAGAGTAAAAGTTCAGGAAGCCGCTGGGTCGATGTTATACTTGGAGATGTCATTTGTCTTCGTACAAACTCCTGGTGGAGAAAAGGGGAAACACGATTTCAACTTGGCCATTAGCAAAACGAGAACCCGACTCTTTGCTCTCATTACGGGAACTTTTTCTTTGGGGGAAATTAATCTCGTATTTGGGGATTTCCTTGTAGCTCTTGCATATAAATGAAACTACTCTGTGTGTGTGTGTGTGTGTGTGTGTGTGTGTGTGTGTGTGTGTGTGTGTAGAATGCCTTACCTTGTGTAAGATACGGGCGCTTGCGTTCGCAAGTGTTTGTCTAATAATTCATATATATATATATATATATATATATATATATATATATATATATATATATATATATATATATATATATATATATATATAAACCTATATATATATATATATATATATATATATATATATATATATAAAACCTATATATATATATATATATATATATATATATATATATATATATATATATATATATATATATATATATATATATATATATAGTATATATATATATTTATATATATATATATATATATATATATATATATATATATATATATATATATATATATATGTATATATATACATACATATATATATATATATATATATATATATATATATATATATATATATATATATATATATATATATATATATGTATATATATATATATATATAATATATATATATATATATATATATATATATATATATATATATAGGTTTATATATATATATATATATATATATATATATATATATATATATATATATATATATATATATATATATATATATATATTATATATGTATATATATACATATATATATATATATAAATATATATATACTATATATATATATATATATATATATATATATATATATATATATATATATATATATATATATATATATATATATATATATATATAAATGAAGGAACATTTATGATGGAGACCACCATTGTTTTAAAAATGATGACCTTCAACTTTTTATTGATTCTTATCTCCAAACTTTAGAAAATATCGTAAAAAATTACAAAAAGATGTTTACTTTTCATATATATAAGAGGCATTTTGATTATTTATGTCTGTAAGCTTTATCATTGTAGTGGCTTACTAAAAACGTCTTTAGTTGGGAATTTCCCAGACTGTGGTTTGAGTCCCGCTCAAGCTCAATAGTTTCTTGTAGTGTCTGCAACCTCACTATCCTAGTGAGAGCTAAGAATGGGGTGTTTGGGGGTGGAATGTAGGTGTACAGGCTGAGTCATCAGCAGCCATTGCCTTTTCCTCCCTGCTCCTAGCTTACATGGAGAGGTGGCTTGGGCACAGATTATATATAATTATATGAATATAAGGTCAGTCTCTAGGGCATTGTTCTGCTAGATACACTGTTAAAAAATTGCATTAAAAATGCTAAATGCCTGATACATTAATTCAAACTTTTTTGCTGTTCTAAAAACAGATATATTGACGTAAATGAGTGAAATTAAGGTCACCAACCCATAAAAGATAATAACAAGGCAAGGTAAAAATTTACCGAAATACGGCTGAGAACAGTACAGTCTTATGGAGACTTTTCAATTAAAATTATTATTATTATTATTTATTTATTTCATTTATTTATTTTTTTTTTTTTTTTTTGGGGGGGGGGGGGTCACTGCCTTTTGACTGCCTTTCATGAGGGCCCTTAAAACCTTTGAATGAAGCTCACAAGTTTAGTTGGCATTCGGTTTCACCTTACGGCTTCGAGCTTAATGCTGTGTGATCCGTTTCAGCAAAAAGGAAGAAAATGAGTCGGGTACAAAATGATCACGTTACTGCAAGAAAATGGGACTTTATGTCTTAAATTCTTAATATTTTCAACATTTCTTCCATCAAAAATTTGGAATGTAATAAAAATCCATTATATCATCCAATGAGTAAAAATATGAGTTCCTTTTTTGGTTTTATTACTCTATTTCAAACGAAACACTTTTTGAAAATCTCAATGATATTTTTTTTTTTAAATCTCAATTATTTTTTTTTTTTTTTTGTGTATTTATTCAACGATGACGTTAATCAAGTGTCTTCCTAGATATAAACCTTTTTATGTTCATTGATGCTATGATAATGAAAAATGTAAAAGATTCGTTATAATATATTTTTTCTGTAAATACGATCATAGTTTTCTTTTATATCACCGACAGCAAAATTCGAATTCTTAGGTGATTTGGAATTACATATGATTTTTGACGATAATTATTTTGCTTCAGTATAATTTTATATTCTGTAAAAGGGTAGCTAGTTTTATTTATATTCCATCCCCGTTACCGGTAATATATGGCTGATATTAAAAAAAAAAAAAAAAAAAAAAAAAACAAGAATAAATACAAGTAAAGTTATATCTATCTATCTATCTAAATACAAACACACATACACACACACACGTATATATATATATATATATATATATATATATATATATATATATATATATATATATATATATATATATATATATATATATATATATATATATATCATTTATATATATATATATGTATATATATATATATATATATATATATATATATATATATATATATATATATATATATATATATATATATATATATATATATATATATATATATATATATATATATATATATATATATATGTGTGTGTGTGTGTGTGTGTGTGTGTGTGTGTGTGTGTGGCTGTGCGAGTGTGAGTGTGAAAAATAATCATGTTTCCCGTAAGTGAACATACCATCAGCTTGCGAAAGTATTGTGTCAATGACTGTAAATGAGGAAATTACTTCATTTACGACTCAATTAAAAGATAATTCTATCAATTTTTCCAATTATTCTCGAAAGACTAAATTTGTAAGGCAGCACTAGTTTGGTAAGTAGCCTAGCTGAATGAGACTATCTTCCTAAAAATATGAAAATATAGATATCGGCAAATTGCTAAGAATCAAACAACGTTCGGCATATGTTACCACATAAAAAAAAAAAAAAAAAAAAAAAAAAAAAAAAAAAAAAAAAAAAAAAAAAAGGTTAACATACCTGATAAACTTAGAACGACTTGAATTCATACCACTAGGGTATATTCTTCAACATCTTCTGATAAAAATTCTGTATTACATTACCTCCTGGTTTTTATATGACATATTCCTAATTATTCCTACGGTCATGATAACTTCCGTGTAAATAATGTCTAATTCCTATACAGTAAATCTCATTGAAAATATTAATCATCTGTGTCTGGTTGTTTCATTTATTTGAATTATTAAGGAGGCAGCATTCAAGAAATCAGTTTAAAGGTCTAAAGGTCGCTCAAGAATGGCAGAGGCAAGGGACAGTGACATTGCTCTCTCTTGCAGGACAATACCCTTGAGACTGACCATATATTATATGATCAGCGCCTAAGCCTCCTCTCCACCAAAGCTATGACCAGGGAGGGCTAGGCAATTGCTGCTGATGACTCAATCGATAGATCTATAGGCTCCCCCAAACCCTCCAGCCTTAGCTCACAAGGATGGTAAGGTTGCAGACACTAAGGTGTCTGAGCGAGACTCGAAACCCCGTCTGGCAAACACCAGACAGAGACGTTACCAATCAGGCTACAACAACCCATGAATATAAATCGATTTTCTGTAGGAAAGACTTAACGTTTTAGAAGTAACACGTATACTGCACATTCCTGCTCTTCAAGGATTCGTGGTACATTTGTGTATGTTGTGTCAATGATGAATTAGAAGTGAGAAGTGTCAAGTTTCGAAGCAGAGTCATAATTAATGTTAGGATTCATACGTGAGCTTCAAAAAAAAGAAAAAAAAAAAAAAAAAAAATCTCATGCTGTCCCAAGACATTATTATTATTATTATTATTATTATTATTATTATTATTATTATTATTATTATTATTATTATTATTAGTTAAACTACATTTTTAGTTGGCAAAACAGGATGTTATAAGCCCAATGTCTCCAACAGGGAAAAACACCACAGTGAGGAAAAGAAATAGGGAGATAAACTACAAGATAAGTAATAAACAATTAAAATGAAATATTTAATGGGCAGTAACAGCATTAAAATATAGTTTTCACATAGAAAGTATAAACACTTAAAAAACAAGAGGAAGAGAAATTAGAATAGTTTGCCCGAGTATACCCTTAAGCAGGAGAACTCTACTCCAAGACAGTAGAAGACCATGGTACAGAGGCTATGGCACTACCCAAGACTAGAAAACAATGGTGTGATTTTGTGAGTGTCAGTATCCCTAGAAGCGCTTCACACCAAATCTAAAGTCTCTTTTACCCTTACCAAGATGTATATACTAGTCTCCTCTCAGCTATACTCTAATATTGTTCTTGTTAAGAGGAAAAAGTGTGCTTTGAGTTACTTACTTTTCTTTAAAAGATAAGCAAACAATTGTTACTTTGATAACAATATTATACTGTAATTTCATTTTTCTCAGCAGGAGTTTTGTGAAATTGTCTTTTTTTTCTGTGTCATATGAACGAACTCTCCAGTCATTATCTTCTGTATCTAATTATCTACAATTTTCAATGTTTTTTTTCACTGAAAAGAAAATACTATATCATTGTTAATTGCTTTAGCAAAGAAAATAAGTCTATATAAACTATCCTTTTATGTTGGTATATATAACATTTATATCTCTGGCGAATAATGTTTGAAATTACTTTGTTCTTTCAGCATATATGATAATATATTCATGTAATAAGAATTGTAATCATAATGTTCATGATACCTATTGTTAACCAGTCGTACTCTCATAAAAGATTCACGATTTGAGTGTCCACATTAAGATACCATTCATTGTTTTAATACTTTTATCATTTATAGATGCACCTCGTGTTCTCCCTTATTTTAGCGTAAAGCTGAAAAACATTTAATTGTACCATAAATAGTACAAAATGTAATGTATTAATTAGTAGATTGTTATATGCTATAATAATTAAAATAAACTTTTGACAATTTTGTTCAGATTGCGAATATTTATGCGGATATTTTAGATTAGGTTCTTAAGTGCATGCATATGTCAATCATTTTAATATTATTATGAAAAAAAAATCCTTCAACTTGATTACAATATATTTCTTATGTTTTGTGAAATATTATACAAGCAGAATCGTAAATGCTAAAGAAAAAGCAACTAACTGACAACTCGAGTATCATATCATATAAGGAAATGAATTAATTTAGATAATACATAATATTTCAATATTTTACAAAGCTATAGTATGACAAAGCCTTGTGACCTATTGATTTCAACTTTCTTCATTAATTCTCTTTACAATTAAGACAAAAAAATAATCATTTGGCTAATTTATAAAGATGAGAAAGAGGAAAGAAAATGATGACATATTTTATTCATTCCAATGCTTTTTTTATAATCTAAACGAATTCAAAATCTACTCTTCAGAAATTGTAATATTTTCTATTTTCAATATTGTATAAAAAAAAGTCGTTATACTTTCTACCACATGAAACTGATTCCCACAGAGTTAGACAGAAGGGAACATGATATTCAATTTTTAAGGGAAGATCTTCTTACTATGACATTTAATATGAAACTTCCAAAGTCTCTTGTTGGTTGCTTTTATGGTCAAATATATGAAACTATGGTTACGAGGAATATCAACCAAAGTAATACTTGGAATCCCTGCCACATGAGAACAGAGCCAGTGAAAAGAGTAATAATTACATTCGCCAAAATCGAGGATTTTGCGGTAGACATGTATTCACCCTTGTCTGTTTATAAATTTATTTATTTGTTTGATTGTTTGCGTCGAAATTTACACAAAAACTACAGTACCGATTTTCACCAATTTTTTTAATCCTGTTTGGTATGACCAAAGTATGAATCTGTAACATTTTGGATTAAGTACATTAAAGTACACGGACACAGAAGTAATTTGACAATAGTTGACAATAGTTTTTGTTTATGTTTGTAAAGAACATTACGCTAAAACTACAGAAACTATTTCAACGAAAGTTGGTGAAAATGTGTGGTATG
>NC_090731.1:35996031-35998531 GCF_036898095.1 Palaemon carinicauda | reverse complement strand
ACCATTTGACGAATACGATATCCTCATAGAGGGATGAATGACGTAGTCTTAGATTACAATGTTCCTTTTCTCAATATTTACACATATTTTCTTATCCTGGTAGAAAACTTTGGTGTGTTGGTGAAGCTCCATGCATCCAAAGATATGACATTATTCGGGACAAATATCTCGTTTATATCAATATCTGAATATTGCTGACATGTCTCGATGCATATACGCTCAAGGCATCTTCATTATTAGTCAAGGTTGATATTCTTTTTCATGACAACGTTAATTGGGATGTTTTGCTTTGGTATCCTTCATAACTCTACTTGTTCAATATCAAGCTCGATATTCCTTTATGTATCAAACCAGGATACCCTTTGGACAATAAATCCTTTGTTTCTTTTGATAAAATGACTGAAGGAAATAGTAAAGAGAGATTCAAGGCTTTGATAATGATATATATACGTTTGTGACAACGCATGGTGATTCAATAAGAAATATCTTGCCTAAGAAGCTTCTAAAAGACCCGAAATATTTTCAATAATAATTAAGAAATAAAGAAGAATAAACGAAGAATACTCTTTCAATTTTGAATCAAGGATATGCATTATTCTTACAAGTAAATAAGAAAAATAAGTGTTAAAAATTTTCTTGTTAAGTAAGAGACCTGATCATATCAATGTTATAGTACGGGTATCTTACCCATAATAGAAAATTTTAGCTTTAAGTAAGTAGCCTTTAATGAAATCAAACAATTTCCCTCAAATTATGCTTAATCAGAAAATCAAGAGAGACATTAAAACTCCCTAACAACTCTGAGTAGTTTAGTTAATGTTACAAGAACTGTTATAGACATCTATTTCCCAGAGGTATCTAACGGAGTGCCTATCGTTGTTGTAGATCGAGGTGTAAGATAAAAGTTAGCTCTAATATTATGTAATCTCCTTAGGCTGTCTTTTTATTTTTTTATTCAAACGAGTAATGGAGCAGTCGCATTGAGCGTTTGCATTTAATTCAGATACTCTGATATCAGGTCATACATAGGTACACTCATCAACACACGCACACACACAACACTCACAATATTTATGTATATATATATATATATATATATATATATATATATATATATATATATATATATATATATATATATATATATATATATATATGTGTGTGTGTGTGTGTGTGTGTGTGTGTGTGTGTGTGTGTAGGTACGTATGTATGTATATTTATGTGTAGTGTTTGTGTGTATGTGCCTATGTGTGTCTAATTTTACGCGTGTACACGAGTAAATATCTCTTTGTATATCTATATAAACCCTTGCGTATTTTTCGGTTTGTTTATTAAAATGTCAGAATTTATCCAAAACATGCCACAAAATGCCTTCTGATATACTTTTTAAGATGGAGCACTATATTAAAAGCAGAAAAAAATATGGAAAATGAAAAAAATTTGAAGAATTCATGCGATAAGGTAATATTAATAGGTAGGAGGACACGGAGGCATTGAAGGGAATGATGAAAGGTATTGCAATAGAAATTCCCTTCCGTACACAGAGTGCAAAGAGCGTTTAAGAGTGAGATCGAGTCTATTGAGAAGAAGTTTGCTGGCGGAGAAAGGTTTGAAATGCAGGGTTTTGGGGGTACGACTTCTGCTGATGAAGTTTTTATGGTTATAGCTGAAAGGTCTGTTATTGCGAGTGGTTTATTGAGATGTAACTTCTTATTTGCTTCGGGGATAAATATAAGAGTTTAAATAGGGTTAAGTCCTTTCTCTTCTCGAGAATCTACTTATTGTAAGTTTTGTAAGTCACATCTAAGTCAGTATGTGTATACGAATACATATATATATATATATATATATATATATATATATATATATATATATATATATATATATATATATATATATATATATACATATATATATATATATATATGTATATATATATATATATATATATATATATATATATATATATATATATATATATATATATATATATATATATATATATATATTGTACCAACCGTGTGTCACACAATTGTACATAATTCCTTTTGTATATATTATGCTTGTGTCTTCGCTCTTCCCTTGCACTAAAACGAACATGAAAATTCATGTCTGCTTTTCTTCTCTGTAACATTGTTAATATTTGAACATGAAAATGCTTGTTGCTTTGAGATTTTGTATATAAAGGAGAGTGTTCTTTAATAAACAATTCAGTTGATTGCATCCTGCCTTTGTTCCATAACCTCTCTCTCGGCACCGTCACGATATATATATATATATATATATATATATATATATATATATATATATATATATATATATATATATATATATATATATACATACATATATATATATATATATATATATATATATATATATATATATATATATATATATATATATATATATATATATATATATATATATATATATATATTCACTCTTGAGAATCTACCTACTGTGAGTTTCCTGTTGGCCATACACACAAATATCCCTA
>NC_090731.1:35991031-35993531 GCF_036898095.1 Palaemon carinicauda | reverse complement strand
CACACACACACATATATATATATATATATATATATATATATATATATATATATATATATATATATATATATATCTATGCATATGCATATGTATTAAAACCTCATATTAAAAACTTTAGTTTTCATACAACTATCGTAAAATTGAGCAAAATATAAACAACAGAAAGGGTTTTTTCATCGGGCAATTTTAATAGGGCGTTATTTAATGATGCAAAGTACTATAATGAGGATCTTTGTGTATAAAACAGTACAAAGAATGATAGAAAAAAGCCACACAATCTAAACGGCAATTCTAGTCCATGAATGAGATATGTACAACTCTCCATAATAAACCCTCATTAGTAAGTTTCTTAGCGAACTTCACATAATGTTTGTCTTTGAGACCTGTTTAACACTTAAAGGAATTTTTTCTCTCAAGAGGTTAACTACTGTACTGTTATTGTTCAGTAGCTACTTTCCTCTTGGTAGGGTAGAAGCGACTCTTTAGCTATGGTAAGCAGCTCTTCTAGAAGAAGGACACTCCAAAATCCATCCATTGGTCTTTAGTCTCGAGTTCTCTTACTTCAGGGTTCAGTTAGGCACACTATTCTATATGCTTCCATATTTCCTTCTTCACTGGGCTATTGTTTTTTGTTAAAGCCCTTTGGCTTTTAATATCCTGGTTCTCTATCTAGGGTTGCTGCTTCATAAATAATAATAATAATAATAATAATAATAATAATAATAATAATAATAATAATAATAATAATAATAATAATAATAATAATATCCACCTACATTTCTTGATATTAAAACATATTACAAATTTCTTTGTTCAAAATAATTATTGAGTTTATGTTGTTTTAAGTAGCTACATTTCTCGATACTGAAACATACAAAAAATTTCTTTTTAAAATAATAATAAAATTTATATTGTTTTAGATAGCTAAATTTCTTAGTATTGTAGCATATTAACAATTTCATTGTAGCAATATTTACTAAGTTTATATTGTTCTGGAAGCTCGTAATCAGAGGGTTATTCCCAGTATTTGTGTAAAGAATTTTAAAATTGTTTTCTCTCACCTGAGAGGAAATTGAATTGCTATTTCTTCCTATCTTTCACTCTTTAATGTTGTTTAATTTTCTATTCGAGAAATTTTTGTGTTATATATTTATGGGACATTTCATTAAGAATTTGGTATAGAAAACCCGTTTCCGGAAACTAGTAGTTTATATTTTCTTTACTTTTAATGGCATTGTTGTTCTTAAAGGTCCTTATTTGTAACCATTTTTTCTTAGCTTAAGAAGCTATATATATAAGAATATTATTGTAGCCTTATGAAAAATAAGATTTTGAAATATTTCTTTCATGTCTTAATGTCTATCAAAAATTATATTTCTTTATTATTTTACCGTTGTAGGAATAAGATTTTCGACATAATTTCGTCGTGGTCTTTATCGTTGTTATTATTATTTTTTTTCTCTTGGTAATGTAACATTTAATTCAATACAACACAATATTAGTTACTCACCAATGAATTTGTTAAAAGTTTTTATATTCCTAAGTACATTTATGTAAATACTGGGCTCTTTATTTTGACTTTAATTAATCTAGCATATAAAATAGTGTTATATCTTTTGCATGCAAAGTATACAATTACCGAATGGGACAGATTGAATTAATTCAACTTTTTTTTTTTTTTGCATAAGTCATTAGAGACTAACTATCAATCTGTTATATCACAGTTGTTTCACATTTACAATTTGCACTTTAGATATCGTCCGGATATTTAGATTTATTGGAGTGTCTTGTGTAATAAATTACATAAAGGTTAGATTCGAATATTACATCGTTATGATACCTAAATTTATTACAGTTCATTGCGTATGAAACTGCAAAAAAGTTAAATCACAAAATTACATAATGACCTGCTCAGAGGGGGGTTTGGTGGGGTCGGTAAATCGAGAGGCAGGCAGACAATTAGATTGCGAGATGGGGTGAAGGATGATATGGAGAGAAGAGGTTTGGTGGAAGTAGATGTCTTTAATAGAAGGCATAAGAGAGGGTGCATCTGGCAACCGACCCCATAATGTACAGTAGTGATGACGGTAGAAAAGATTATGATAGTAGAGTTTTCATGTCAGTTTCAATTTATTGAGGTTATATTTCCCAATGAATGAATATTTTCAATGATTAATCTATAGATTTTAATAAAAGTGAAAAACAAGTTTCATATGCATCTGTATTTAGGTAAATCTAATAAACTTAAAAGATAAATCTAGTCTTTTATATAGATTATTCAAGATTATATCAACACAACAGGTGTTATATAAGAATCATACTTTTAATGATATGGATTATACTTAAATTTATGAAAAGTAAAAGAAAAAAATAAGCCTAAAGTGAGCGTTTGGAAAACAATACAAAACATTCAAGTGTCAATTATCTTTGTTAACATTCAATGTTTATGTCAGTATCTATTTCTGTTCAATTCGAGTTTTCTGCGTCAGTCATTTTTCTT
>NC_090731.1:35973531-35981031 GCF_036898095.1 Palaemon carinicauda | reverse complement strand
ACTCGAATATTCCGCATCATGCCCAGTATCGCTCAATATTAATTAGGTTATATTTTTTTCTGTTGTAGAAAATTATCAATATTTTAAAGCAATATAACAAAATGGCCTCTCTCTCTCTCTCTCTCTCTCTCTCTCTCTCTCTCTCTCTCTCTCTTTGGAATCATTTAGTGAAAGCGTTAAGCATTAACCACACGTATAACAATCACTCGCTTCAAAACATGGTCGAATATGGATACCTTTGAATCTTACCTGGAGATCACTATGGGACCTTGGCATAAACAAAGTCAACTGAATCTGGTCCCAATGAAATGAAAAGAGGTACAGTGGAATAGTGGAAAAAAAAAATATTGAAACTGAATGTTGATCGGGGCGCCTTTGTAAGTTCATATTTATATACAAAGATGTTGATTAATATTCATATATCGTGTTACGATGAGATTATTCTATGATTCAGCTTTCAAATATATTTTAGTAATATTGCAATATTAACAGCTTCATGTTGTTTTGATAGATGTTTTATGCTTCAAATGGAAACAAGATCATTTGATAATTGTGTTTCTCATTATATAAAATAGATCACAAGCATTCGAATAAATTTGAAGATAGTCAGGTAATTTTGCTCATTCAGTGTTAGGAAAAGCGTTGTAATACTTTTGAAAGGGACTCAGGAAATCAAATGACTGTTTATTCAGCTAAATGAATTCTAAAAGACGTAAATTACTAAGGAAATTGTTATAATATTTTTTTTTCGAAATTATTTCCTCTGAAGCTTTATGAATAATAAGCAAGTTAATCTTTAACAAAGAGGAGCTCATTTTGTTTATCAATTGATGAAAATAACTAAGTTTGCAATATATTGAAAAGGCAGCTATATTACTTTTTTATTATCATACGTTATGCTAAAAAGGTCTTGTAAATATTTGCGATACAAAACTCCAATTTTTCGATCGTTGTCAATATAGAACCTCATTCCTTACTCTCCAAATAGAGAATGAATTACGATTTCTATTAATTGTATTTCCATAAAATGGATTGAAGGTTGAAGATGTTTCATTATAAGGATTTGTAAACATTCCAGTAAACCACTTCAACTATTTTAGCATGTACTTTAAGATTGAATTAAATGGCAAATTCCACTAATATAGTATCATATAAAAAAAAATTCAATTAAAAGATTCAGGGGTATTGTGCCAATAGAGAAACGGGCAGATGTAGAATATTATATATATATATATATATATATATATTTATATATAATATGTATATATATAATATATTTATATATGTATATATATATATATATATATATATACTTATATATATATATATATATATATATTTATATATATATGTATATATATAATATATTTATATATGTATATATATATATATATATATAAACACATATATTTATAAATATATATATATATATATATACATATATATATATATGTATATATATATATATATATATGTGTGTGTGTGTGTGTATATATATACACATATATTTATATATATACATATATATATAAATATATATATATATATATATATATATGTAAATATATATTTATTTATATATGTAGATATATATATATATATATATATATAGATAGATATATATATATTACACACACATATATATAAATATATATATATATATAAATATATATATGTGTATATATATATATATATATATAAATATATGTGTATTTATATATATATATATATATATTTATGTATGTATATATATATATATATATATATTTATATATATATATATATATATATACATGTGTGTTTGTATATGTATATTTATTTATATATATATATATATATATATATGTATATATATATATATATATACATATATATGTATATATATATATATATATATATATATATTTAGCAAAAGGTAAGGAGGTTTATGTTGCGTTTTTGGATCTGGAGAAAGCATATGATAGAGTTGATAGGGAAGCAATGTGGAATGTGATGAGGTTATATGGAGTTGGTGGAAGGTTGTTGCAAGCAGTGAAAAGTTTCTACAAAGGTAGTAAAGCATGTGTTAGAATAGGAAATGAAGTGAGCAATTGGTTTCCGGTGAAAGTGGGGCTGAGACGGGGATGTGTGATGTCGCCAAGGTTGTTTAACTTGTATGTTGATGGAGTGGTGAGAGAGGTGAATGCTCGAGGGCTTGGACAAGGATTAAAACTGGTAGGCGAGACTGATCATGAATGGGAGGTAAATCAGTTGTTGTTTGCGGATGATACTGTACTGGTAGCAGACACAGAAGAGAAGCTTGACCGACTAGTGACAGAATTTGGAAGGGTGTGTGAGAGAAGGAAGTTGAGAGTTAATATGGGTAAGTGTAAGGTTATGAGATGTACGAGAAGGGAAGGTGGTGCAAGGTTGAATGTCATGTTGAATGGAGAGTTACTTGAGGAGGTGGATCAGTTTAAAGTACTTGGGGTTTGTTGTTGCAGCAAATGGTAGAGTGGAAGCAGATGTACGTCAGAGAGTCAATGAAGGTTGCAAAGTGTTGGGGGCAGTTAAGGGAGTAGTAAAAAATAGAGGGTTGGCCATGAATGTAAGAGAGTTCTATATGAGAAAGTGACTGTACCAACTGTGATGTATGGATCGGAGTTGTGGGGAATGAAAGTGATGGAGAAACAAAAATTGAATGTGTTTGAGATGAAGTGTCTGAGGAGTATGGCTGGTGTATC
Organism: Palaemon carinicauda; assembly: GCF_036898095.1. Classification (NCBI taxonomy): domain Eukaryota; kingdom Metazoa; phylum Arthropoda; class Malacostraca; order Decapoda; family Palaemonidae; genus Palaemon; species Palaemon carinicauda. Next base: position 35,978,308 of record NC_090731.1, on the reverse strand, counting down.
TCGAGTTGATAGGGTTAGGAACGAAGTGGTGAGGGTGAGAACGGGTGTAGAAATGAGTTAGCGGCTAGAGTGGATATGAATGTGTTGAGGTGGTTTGGCCATGTTGAGAGAATGGAAAATGGCTGTGTGCTAAAGAAGGTGATGAATGCAAGAGTTGATGGGAGAAGTAAAAGAGGAAGGCCAAGGTTTGGGTGGATGGATGGTGTGAAGAAAGCTCTGGGTGATAGGAAGATAGATGTGAGAGAGGCAAGAGAGTCTGCTAGAAATAGGAATGAATGGCGAGCGATTGTGACGCAGTTCCGGTAGGCCCTGCTGCTTCCTCCGGTGCCTTAGATGACCGCGGAGGTAGCACCAGTAGGGGACTCAGCAGTATGAAGCTTGATCTGTGGTGGAAATGTGGGAGGTTGGGCTGTGGCACCCTAGTAGTACCAGCTGAACTCGGCTGAGTCCCTGGTTAGGCTGGAGGAACGTAGAGAGTAGAGGTCCCCTTTTTGTTTTGTTTTTTGTTGATGTCGGCTACCCCCCAAAATTGGGGGAAGTGCCTTTGGTATATGTATGTATGATGTGATGTATATATATATATATATTATATATACATATATATATATATATATATATATATATATTATGATAATAGCTCCTGGGTCTGGACACCAAAATCTACATTATAAGATGGTCTTGTGTCTGGGAATCAAAAATATAATATTATATATATATATTGCGGCTGGTATGCTAACCAACATTTCTAGTTCCAAAACTTATCTGTTTGTTTTTAAACTAAATCTGTTATGCTTCAAAATATTAATACCCGAACTCTGAGACAGCTATAAAACTCCCAGACAGAAATGTATAAAACACGTAATATCCAAACATCTCAAATTCTAAACTGTGTAATTATTCCTAAGACTGATTTAAAAAACTTTTTACTTCGATTCTTTAACAGGGGTTTGATCGAGTGCAATTTAAAACAGTGTTGATTGGAATAATACTCTTTATAAACATAAATGTTCTCTATTAATCACAACACTACTAAAAATATTTTCATAAAATAAACAAATCACTCGAAACAGCAAATCTGAACAAAAATTAGACCATGTTTTGAAGTCAGTGATTTTTATACGTGAGGTTAATACTTAACGCTTTCACTAAATGATTCCAAAGAGAGAGAGAGAGAGAGAGAGAGAGAGAGAGAGAGAGAGAGAGAACTGTTCATATGCTTCTTGCTTTTTCAAATAAGAGAACAATTCTTTAACCCTTGCTGCGATCTAGCTTGAGAGAGAGAGAGAGAGAGAGAGAGAGAGAGAGAGAGAGAGAGAGAATAACTATTCATATGTTTCTTACTTTTAAAAATAGGAGAACAATTCCTTAACCCTTACAGCGATCTTGATTGAGAGAGAGAGAGAGATGTTCCAATCAAGCTATCCAAAATTAAAGATACCAAGAGAGAGAGAGAGAGAGAGAGAGAGAGGAGAGAGAGAGAGAGCATGCTCATATTCTTCTTGCTGTCACAAAGGAAAGATTATTTCTTTGACCTTTACAGAGATCTCACTGCAGATCAGGTTAATTCTAACATAAAAGATATTAGACTTCAGAAATCGACTTTTGCATTCCACATATAACTTGGCTTCAGAAATATGCGGAAATGAGAGCAACTGCTTAAAGGCACTTCCAGAGAAGAAGAGAGAGTTGGTTGAAAAAAACCTTTTCACCTCAAGATGGAAGAGTTTTCATTTTGGTAATATATACTGCTCTTCCTAATTTTTATGGTGAAAATGTAAAATTTACATATTATTTTAAAATTCTCCAAGTACCGTATTCTTCCTTACGTCAAGCTAACGACGGCTGGTTTTGTATTTAATACTTTCTTCAAAAGAAAACTATATTTCCTATTTCGCTCGTTTTTCTCTTTATTTTTAAAGATTTAAAAAAATAAAAGGAAAAGTTTTTGTTCCCTGAAGATCTGTCGAGTATTTGGCTCTTTTTACTCATTACAATGAGAGAGAGAGAGAGAGAGAGAGAGAGAGAGAGAGAGACTCAACTTGCTCAATACATCACGTACCGATACCGCTCAAACGTGATTAGCAGTTATTCTTTTTTACAATGTATCAAAATAGAAGATAATTAATATTTTTATAGTAATATAGAATTGGGACTTTCTCTCTCTCTCTCTCTCTCTCTCTCTCTCTCTCTCTCTCTCTCTCTTTGGAATCATTTAGTGAAAGCGTTAAGCATTAACCTCACGTATAACAATCACTCACTTCAAAACATGGTCGAATATGGATACCTTTGAATCTTACCTGGAGATCACTATGGGACCTTGGCATAAACAAAGTCAACTGAATCTGGTCCCAATGAAATGAAAAGAGGTACAGTGGAATAGTGGAAAAAAAAAATATTGAAACTGAATGTTGATCGGGGCGCCTTTGTAAGTTCATATTTATATACAAAGATGTTGATTAATATTCATATATCGTGTTACGATGAGATTATTCTATGATTCAGTTTTCAAATATATTTTAGTAATATTGCAATATTAACAGCTTCATGTTGTTTTGATAGATTTTTTATGCTTCGAATGGAAACAACATCATTTGATAATTGTGTTTCTCATTATATAAAATAGATCACAAGCATTCGAATAAATTTGAAGATAGTCAGGTATTTTGCTCATTCAGTGTTAGGAAAAGCGTTGTAATACTTTTGAAAGGGTCTCAGGAAATCAAATGACTGGTTTATTCAGCTAAATGAATTCTAAACGACGTAAATTACTAAGGAAATTGTTATAATATTTTTTTTCCAAATTATTTCCTCTGAAGCTTTATGAATAATAAGCAAGTTAATCTTTAACAAAGTGGAGCTCAGTTTGTTTACCAACTGATTAAAATAACTATGTTTGCCATATATTGAAAAGGCAGCTATATTACTTTTCTATTATCATACGTTATGCTAAAAAGGTGTTGTAAATATTTGCGATACGAAATTCCAATTTTCGATCGTTATCAATATAGAACCTCATCCCTTACTCTCCAAATAGAAACTGAATTACGATTTCTATTGATATATTTCCATAGAATGGATTGAAGGTTGAAGATGCTTCATCATAAGGATTTGTAACCATTCCAGTGAACCACTTCAACTATTTTAGCCTGTACTTTAAGATTGAATGAAATGGCAAATTCCACTAATATAGTATTACATAAAAACATTTTTCAATTAAAAGATTCAGGGGTATTGTGCCAACAGAGAAATGGGTAGATGTAAAATTATATACATATTTCTCTGTTGGCACAATACCCCTGAATCTTTTATTTGAAAGTGGTACCTCTGTCAGAATTAATATGCTCAAGGATACCAAATCTTGCAATCCATCCTGAGAGTAAGGCAGATGTAAATGAGGCGGACGTTGCAGTTTCCATAAGATTGGTTTTAGGCTAACGAGTGGAGCGGTCGATGACGGTAAACAGGTAATGATGTCCTTGTGATGTGGTAGGGGGCCTACAATGTCGACGTGAATATGAGCGAAATGACGCTGAGGTTGAGGAAAGGTGCCCACTCCTGAATCCGTGTGTCAATCTACATTGGAAGTTTCGCAAGAAGTACTGGCGTGGACCCAATCCTTCTGCATCCTTAGAAATGCCATACAAAAGGAACTTTGTCTTCAGCAGTTGTGTAGTAGAAGGCACGAGGGATGTGAAATGCCGTGAATGAAATAAAACACCTGTTAGCGCATGGGAGCAGGAATCCAAGGTCCCGGTCTACCAGCACTGACGTCATAGAGGAGTTTGGTGTTGGAGTCGTTGAGGGAGATGTCATCCCAATGCGGGGATATGCAGAAGGTCCTACAAGATTGATACTCTGAATTCTGTCATTGGGCTTCAGCGAAGGGGTTGTAATCCAATCCCAGTTCAACGGCAGCCGTGTTTCTTGACAGGGCATCGTCAACGGGATTAATTTTCCCAGGGACATGTATAAGGGTGCAATTGTATTCAGCCACGGCGGAGAGATGTCGGAGTTGACGGGCAGACCAGGCGTCAAACTGCGCGTCTACCAAATATATATATATATATATATATATATACATATATATATATACACACACACACACACATATATATATATATATATATATATGTAATAGCCATGTAGAAGGATAATGAGACATTCGAATGTGGGTTTTCTTCATTTATCATAAAACGTTCAGGAGTACACACTATACTGTACACAGCTATCACTCTCTCAGAAACGAGAGCCTTGTCTACTTGATCGCAGAAAGGCAACTTAAACTCCCTCGTTATCAAAATGCAATCATGCTACAACAACCTGCTGAGTTATAGGTTTTTTGGGAATACTCATGATTATATAGTTCATTTACCTTGAAGTACAACACAAATCTACATACAAGAATTAAGACATTACTCTACCCCCGCCCAAGTTCCTCACTCCAGAAGGAGATGGGCACTGGACCTCACTAGCCTCTCATATATGGATGACGATCCGACCCGAAATAGGCATGACATGTACTAAACAGTAATGCAACATAAAAAATATATATATATATGGAAATCACCCAAAAAATTAACACATCTTCACACAAAAAAATTGAAAATGAAATATTACATGTAAAAATGTACACAATACAATAAAAATAAATCCATTCTAAAATACAGAATGCCCAAAGTAAAAAAAAAAAAAAATAATAACAACAACAGTCTTATACAACCTTATCAATATTCTCCCTCTGGTTGTGGGCAATACGGGCTTTTTTGGGCGGGACAGG